>NW_028270010.1:0-125755 GCF_054644295.1 Miniopterus natalensis | reverse complement strand
GCTCTTTGTGGACACTTGGAAACAGTGCTGTGAAAAAATTTCGTACGAAGCGGGATTTTGCCAAAGTTCAAAGACCTTCCAAAACCAACCCTAAAGAACTTAGCCAAACAATGAATGTTGCAATAAGCTGCTGCAGGAAAGGTGCTTCTGTGACACAACCCCCGAGCAGGTAGCTACATTCTGCACAGTACAAAATGCATATGAATTCCAGGCTGAAAACTCACTCCAGAAGGATGAAATGCATGTGTTTCTCTCTGAAAGAACGCTCAGCCAACAGGCTTCTGCTTGCTCCTTCAAGGTCTTTGTAGAAACTTGTGTTTTCACTGCTGGAATAGGTTTTGGGATGCATTGTTTCAATCTCTTGCAGGCCTCATGTTGTTTCTTAGACAATGTGGAAAAACAAGGAGTATGTTTCCCAAATCACTTGAAATCCAGCAAAACGCACACTGAATCACTCTTGCTCAAACACGCTCTTTCACCTAATGCGTTGAGAACATTCAAGAAAGCAGAAAAAAAGGGCATTTTGCAGTGAATTTCAGACGGGCATGTAGAAAAAGTCATTTCTATCGGTTGCAGAGTGCAAAAGCATGATTGACTTCATGTACTCCATGAAACCCTTACATCTCCAAGTGACCTGAATTAGGACTTTCCCAAAAAGATGTGTTTGAGGGTCTGTGGCAAAAGGAGCTCTAAGTTGTGTATTCAGTGCTGGAGAGTGACTCACTCTACACAGGTTACACAGCGTTTTGCGAGCACCAATATGCTTAACACTGAAACTGCTACAAGGTGTGTGTAGTATACTGAATGAAGGCTTGTCATTTCAAAGAAAGAAGAGGAAAACAAAATCCAGGTAGTGAAACGAGCACACCAGTATGGGAGATGTGCATGTGTTCAGTTTCAAGCAGCAGCTCTTTGTGGACACTTGGAAACAGTGCTGTGAAAAAATTTCGTACGAAGCGGGATTTTGCCAAAGTTAAAAGACCTTCCAAAACCAACCCTAAAGAACTTAGCCAAACAATGAATGTTGCAATAAGCTGCTGCAGGAAAGGTGCTTCTATGACACAACCCCCGAGCAGGTAGCTACATTCTGCACAGTACAAAATGCATATGAATTCCAGGCTGAAAACTCACTCCAGAAGGATGAAATGCATGTGTTTCTCTCTGAAAGAACGCTCAGCCAACAGGCTTCTGCTTGCTCCTTCAAGGTCTTTGTAGAAACTTGTGTTTTCACTGCTGGAATAGGTTTTGGGATGCATTGTTTCAATCTCTTGCAGGCCTCATGTTGTTTCTTAGACAATGTGGAAAAACAAGGAGTATGTTTCCCAAATCACTTGAAATCCAGCAAAACGCACACTGAATCACTCTTGCTCAAACACGCTCTTTCACCTAATGCGTTGAGAACATTCAAGAAAGCAGAAAAAAAGGGCATTTTGCAGTGAATTTCAGACGGGCATGTAGAAAAAGTCATTTCTATCGGTTGCAGAGTGCAAAAGCATGATTGACTTCATGTACTCCATGAAACCCTTACATCTCCAAGTGACCTGAATTAGGACTTTCCCAAAAAGATGTGTTTGAGGGTCTGTGGCAAAAGGAGCTCTAAGTTGTGTATTCAGTGTTGGAGAGTGACACACTCTACACAGGTTACACAGCGTTTTGCGAGCACCAACATGCTTAACACTGAAACTGCTACAAGGTGTGTGTAGTATGCTGAATGAAGGCTTGTCATTTCAAAGAAAGAAGAGGAAAACAAAATCCAGGTAGTGAAACGAGCACACCAGTATGGGAGATGTGCATGTGTTCAGTTTCAAGCAGCAGCTCTTTGTGGACACTTGGAAACAGTGCTGTGAAAAAATTTCGTACGAAGCGGGATTTTGCCAAAGTTAAAAGACCTTCCAAAACCAACCCTAAAGAACTTAGCCAAACAATAAATGTTGCAATAAGCTGCTGCAGGAAAGGTGCTTCTATGACACAACCCCCGAGCAGGTAGCTACATTCTGCACAGTACAAAATGCATATGAATTCCAGGCTGAAAACTCACTCCAGAAGGATGAAATGCATGTGTTTCTCTCTGAAAGAACACTCAGCCAACAGGCTTCTGCTTGCTCCTTCAAGGTCTTTGTAGAAACTTGTGTTTTCACTGCTGGAATAGGTTTTGGGATGCATTGTTTCAATCTCTTGCAGGCCTCATGTTGTTTCTTAGACAATGTGGAAAAAGAAGGAGTATGTTTCTCAAATCACTTGAAATCCAGCAAAACGCACACTGAATCACTCTTGCTCAAACACGCTCTTTCACCTAATGCGTTGAGAACATTCAAGAAAGCAGAAAAAAAGGGCATTTTGCAGTGAATTTCAGACGGGCATGTAGAAAAAGTCATTTCTATCGGTTGCAGAGTGCAAAAGCATGATTGACTTCATGTACTCCATGAAACCCTTACATCTCCAAGTGACCTGAATTAGGACTTTCCCAAAAAGATGTGTTTGAGGGTCTGTGGCAAAAGGAGCTCTAAGTTGTGTATTCAGTGCTGGAGAGTGACTCACTCTACACAGGTTACACAGCGTTTTGCGAGCACCAATATGCTTAACACTGAAACTGCTACAAGGTGTGTGTAGTATGCTGAATGAAGGCTTGTCATTTCAAAGAAAGAAGAGGAAAACAAAATCCAGGTAGTGAAACGAGCACACCAGTATGGGAGATGTGCATGTGTTCAGTTTCAAGCAGCAGCTCTTTGTGGACACTTGGAAACAGTGCTGTGAAAAAATTTCGTACGAAGCGGGATTTTGCCAAAGTTAAAAGACCTTCCAAAACCAACCCTAAAGAACTTAGCCAAACAATGAATGTTGCAATAAGCTGCTGCAGGAAAGGTGCTTCTATGACACAACCCCCGAGCAGGTAGCTACATTCTGCACAGTACAAAATGCATATGAATTCCAGGCTGAAAACTCACTCCAGAAGGATGAAATGCATGTGTTTCTCTCTGAAAGAACGCTCAGCCAACAGGCTTCTGCTTGCTCCTTCAAGGTCTTTGTAGAAACTTGTGTTTTCACTGCTGGAATAGGTTTTGGGATGCATTGTTTCAATCTCTTGCAGGCCTCATGTTGTTTCTTAGACAATGTGGAAAAACAAGGAGTATGTTTCCCAAATCACTTGAAATCCAGCAAAACGCACACTGAATCACTCTTGCTCAAACACGCTCTTTCACCTAATGCGTTGAGAACATTCAAGAAAGCAGAAAAAAAGGGCATTTTGCAGTGAATTTCAGACGGGCATGTAGAAAAAGTCATTTCTATCGGTTGCAGAGTGCAAAAGCATGATTGACTTCATGTACTCCATGAAACCCTTACATCTCCAAGTGACCTGAATTAGGACTTTCCCAAAAAGATGTGTTTGAGGGTCTGTGGCAAAAGGAGCTCTAAGTTGTGTATTCAGTGCTGGAGAGTGACTCACTCTACACAGGTTACACAGCGTTTTGCGAGCACCAATATGCTTAACACTGAAACTGCTACAAGGTGTGTGTAGTATGCTGAATGAAGGCTTGTCATTTCAAAGAAAGAAGAGGAAAACAAAATCCAGGTAGTGAAACGAGCACACCAGTATGGGAGATGTGCATGTGTTCAGTTTCAAGCAGCAGCTCTTTGTGGACACTTGGAAACAGTGCTGTGAAAAAATTTCGTACGAAGCGGGATTTTGCCAAAGTTAAAAGACCTTCCAAAACCAACCCTAAAGAACTTAGCCAAACAATGAATGTTGCAATAAGCTGCTGCAGGAAAGGTGCTTCTATGACACAACCCCCGAGCAGGTAGCTACATTCTGCACAGTACAAAATGCATATGAATTCCAGGCTGAAAACTCACTCCAGAAGGATGAAATGCATGTGTTTCTCTCTGAAAGAACGCTCAGCCAACAGGCTTCTGCTTGCTCCTTCAAGGTCTTTGTAGAAACTTGTGTTTTCACTGCTGGAATAGGTTTTGGGATGCATTGTTTCAATCTCTTGCAGGCCTCATGTTGTTTCTTAGACAATGTGGAAAAACAAGGAGTATGTTTCCCAAATCACTTGAAATCCAGCAAAACGCACACTGAATCACTCTTGCTCAAACACGCTCTTTCACCTAATGCGTTGAGAACATTCAAGAAAGCAGAAAAAAAGGGCATTTTGCAGTGAATTTCAGACGGGCATGTAGAAAAAGTCATTTCTATCGGTTGCAGAGTGCAAAAGCATGATTGACTTCATGTACTCCATGAAACCCTTACATCTCCAAGTGACCTGAATTAGGACTTTCCCAAAAAGATGTGTTTGAGGGTCTGTGGCAAAAGGAGCTCTAAGTTGTGTATTCAGTGCTGGAGAGTGACACACTCTACACAGGTTACACAGCGTTTTGCGAGCACCAACATGCTTAACACTGAAACTGCTACAAGGTGTGTGTAGTATGCTGAATGAAGGCTTGTCATTTCAAAGAAAGAAGAGGAAAACAAAATCCAGGTAGTGAAACGAGCACACCAGTATGGGAGATGTGCATGTGTTCAGTTTCAAGCAGCAGCTCTTTGTGGACACTTGGAAACAGTGCTGTGAAAAAATTTCGTACGAAGCGGGATTTTGCCAAAGTTAAAAGACCTTCCAAAACCAACCCTAAAGAACTTAGCCAAACAATAAATGTTGCAATAAGCTGCTGCAGGAAAGGTGCTTCTATGACACAACCCCCGAGCAGGTAGCTACATTCTGCACAGTACAAAATGCATATGAATTCCAGGCTGAAAACTCACTCCAGAAGGATGAAATGCATGTGTTTCTCTCTGAAAGAACACTCAGCCAACAGGCTTCTGCTTGCTCCTTCAAGGTCTTTGTAGAAACTTGTGTTTTCACTGCTGGAATAGGTTTTGGGATGCATTGTTTCAATCTCTTGCAGGCCTCATGTTGTTTCTTAGACAATGTGGAAAAAGAAGGAGTATGTTTCTCAAATCACTTGAAATCCAGCAAAACGCACACTGAATCACTCTTGCTCAAACACGCTCTTTCACCTAATGCGTTGAGAACATTCAAGAAAGCAGAAAAAAAGGGCATTTTGCAGTGAATTTCAGACGGGCATGTAGAAAAAGTCATTTCTATCGGTTGCAGAGTGCAAAAGCATGATTGACTTCATGTACTCCATGAAACCCTTACATCTCCAAGTGACCTGAATTAAGACTTTCCCAAAAAGATGTGTTTGAGGGTCTGTGGCAAAAGGAGCTCTAAGTTGTGTATTCAGTGCTGGAGAGTGACTCACTCTACACAGGTTACACAGCGTTTTGCGAGCACCAATATGCTTAACACTGAAACTGCTACAAGGTGTGTGTAGTATGCTGAATGAAGGCTTGTCATTTCAAAGAAAGAAGAGGAAAACAAAATCCAGGTAGTGAAACGAGCACACCAGTATGGGAGATGTGCATGTGTTCAGTTTCAAGCAGCAGCTCTTTGTGGACACTTGGAAACAGTGCTGTGAAAAAATTTCGTACGAAGCGGGATTTTGCCAAAGTTAAAAGACCTTCCAAAACCAACCCTAAAGAACTTAGCCAAACAATGAATGTTGCAATAAGCTGCTGCAGGAAAGGTGCTTCTATGACACAACCCCCGAGCAGGTAGCTACATTCTGCACAGTACAAAATGCATATGAATTCCAGGCTGAAAACTCACTCCAGAAGGATGAAATGCATGTGTTTCTCTCTGAAAGAACGCTCAGCCAACAGGCTTCTGCTTGCTCCTTCAAGGTCTTTGTAGAAACTTGTGTTTTCACTGCTGGAATAGGTTTTGGGATGCATTGTTTCAATCTCTTGCAGGCCTCATGTTGTTTCTTAGACAATGTGGAAAAACAAGGAGTATGTTTCCCAAATCACTTGAAATCCAGCAAAACGCACACTGAATCACTCTTGCTCAAACACGCTCTTTCACCTAATGCGTTGAGAACATTCAAGAAAGCAGAAAAAAAGGGCATTTTGCAGTGAATTTCAGACGGGCATGTAGAAAAAGTCATTTCTATCGGTTGCAGAGTGCAAAAGCATGATTGACTTCATGTACTCCATGAAACCCTTACATCTCCAAGTGACCTGAATTAGGACTTTCCCAAAAAGATGTGTTTGAGGGTCTGTGGCAAAAGGAGCTCTAAGTTGTGTATTCAGTGCTGGAGAGTGACACACTCTACACAGGTTACACAGCGTTTTGCGAGCACCAACATGCTTAACACTGAAACTGCTACAAGGTGTGTGTAGCATGCTGAATGAAGGCTTGTCATTTCAAAGAAAGAAGAGGAAAACAAAATCCAGGTAGTGAAACGAGCACACCAGTATGGGAGATGTGCATGTGTTCAGTTTCAAGCAGCAGCTCTTTGTGGACACTTGGAAACAGTGCTGTGAAAAAATTTCGTACGAAGCGGGATTTTGCCAAAGTTAAAAGACCTTCCAAAACCAACCCTAAAGAACTTAGCCAAACAATGAATGTTGCAATAAGCTGCTGCAGGAAAGGTGCTTCTATGACACAACCCCCGAGCAGGTAGCTACATTGTGCACAGTAGAAAAGGCATATGAATTCCAGGCTGAAAACTCACTCCACAAGGATGAAATGCATGTGCTTTTCTCTGAAAGAACACTCAGCCAACAGGCTTCTGCTTGCTCCTTCAAGGTCTTTGTAGAAACTTGTGTTTTCACTGCTGGAATAGGTTTTGGGATGCATTGTTTCAATCTCTTGCAGGCCTCATGTTGTTTCTTAGACAATGTGGAAAAACAAGGAGTATGTTTCCCAAATCACTTGAAATCCAGCAAAACGCACACTGAATCACTCTTGCTCAAACACGCTCTTTCACCTAATGCGTTGAGAACATTCAAGAAAGCAGAAAAAAAGGGCATTTTGCAGTGAATTTCAGACGGGCATGTAGAAAAAGTCATTTCTATCGGTTGCAGAGTGCAAAAGCCTGATTGACTTCATGTACTCCATGAAACCCTTACATCTCCAAGTGACCTGAATTAGGACTTGCCCAAAAAGATGTGTTTGAGGGTCTGTGGCAAAAGGAGCTCTAAGTTGTGTATTCAGTGCTGGAGAGTGACTCACTCTACACAGGTTACACAGCGTTTTGCGAGCACCAATATGCTTAACACTGAAACTGCTACAAGGTGTGTGTAGTATGTTGAATGAAGGCTTGTCATTTCAAAGAAAGAAGAGGAAAACAAAATCCAGGTAGTGAAACGAGCACACCAGTATGGGAGATGTGCATGTGTTCAGTTTCAAGCAGCAGCTCTTTGTGGACACTTGGAAACAGTGCTGTGAAAAAATTTCGTACGAAGCGGGATTTTGCCAAAGTTAAAAGACCTTCCAAAACCAACCCTAAAGAACTTAGCCAAACAATGAATGTTGCAATAAGCTGCTGCAGGAAAGGTGCTTCTATGACACAACCCCCGAGCAGGTAGCTACATTCTGCACAGTACAAAATGCATATGAATTCCAGGCTGAAAACTCACTCCAGAAGGATGAAATGCATGTGTTTCTCTCTGAAAGAACGCTCAGCCAACAGGCTGCTGCTTGCTCCTTCAAGGTCTTTGTAGAAACTTGTGTTTTCACTGCTGGAATAGGTTTTGGGATGCATTGTTTCAATCTCTTGCAGGCCTCATGTTGTTTCTTAGACAATGTGGAAAAACAAGGAGTATGTTTCCCAAATCACTTGAAATCCAGCAAAACGCACACTGAATCACTCTTGCTCAAACACGCTCTTTCACCTAATGCGTTGAGAACATTCAAGAAAGCAGAAAAAAAGGGCATTTTGCAGTGAATTTCAGACGGGCATGTAGAAAAAGTCATTTCTATCGGTTGCAGAGTGCAAAAGCATGATTGACTTCATGTACTCCATGAAACCCTTACATCTCCAAGTGACCTGAATTAGGACTTTCCCAAAAAGATGTGTTTGAGGGTCTGTGGCAAAAGGAGCTCTAAGTTGTGTATTCAGTGCTGGAGAGTGACACACTCTACACAGGTTACACAGCGTTTTGCGAGCACCAACATGCTTAACACTGAAACTGCTACAAGGTGTGTGTAGTATGCTGAATGAAGGCTTGTCATTTCAAAAGAAGAAGAGGGAACCAAAATCCAGGTAGTGAAACGAGCACACCAGTATGGGAGATGTGCATGTGTTCAGTTTCAAGCAGCAGCTCTTTGTGGACACTTGGAAACAGTGCTGTGAAAAAATTTCGTACGAAGCGGGATTTTGCCAAAGTTAAAAGACCTTCCAAAACCAACCCTAAAGAACTTAGCCAAACAATGAATGTTGCAATAAGCTGCTGCAGGAAAGGTGCTTCTCTGACACAACCCCCGAGCAGGTAGCTACATTCTGCACAGTACAAAACGCATATGAATTCCAGGCTGAAAACTCACTCCAGAAGGATGAAATGCATGTGTTTCTCTCTGAAAGAACACTCAGCCAACAGGCTTCTGCTTGCTCCTTCAAGGTTTTTGTAGAAACTTGTGTTTTCACTGCTGGAATAGGTTTTGGGATGCATTGTTTCAATCTCTTGCAGGCCTCATGTTGTTTCTTAGACAATGTGGAAAAACAAGGAGTATGTTTCCCAAATCACTTGAAATCCAGCAAAACGCACACTGAATCACTCTTGCTCAAACACGCTCTTTCACCTAATGCGTTGAGAACATTCAAGAAAGCAGAAAAAAAGGGCATTTTGCAGTGAATTTCAGACGGGCATGTAGAAAAAGTCATTTCTATCGGTTGCAGAGTGCAAAAGCATGATTGACTTCATGTACTCCATGAAACCCTTACATCTCCAAGTGACCTGAATTAGGACTTTCCCGAAAAGATGTGTTTGAGGGTCTGTGGCAAAAGGAGCTCTAAGTTGTGTATTCAGTGCTGGAGAGTGACACACTCTACACAGGTTACACAGCGTTTTGCGAGCATCAACATGCTTAACACTGAAACTGCTACAAGGTGTGTGTAGTATGCTGAATGAAGGCTTGTCATTTCAAAGAAAGAAGAGGAAAACAAAATCCAGGTAGTGAAACGAGCACACCAGTATGGGAGATGTGCATGTGTTCAGTTTCAAGCAGCAGCTCTTTGTGGACACTTGGAAACAGTGCTGTGAAAAAATTTCGTACGAAGCGGGATTTTGCCAAAGTTAAAAGACCTTCCAAAAACAACCCTAAAGAACTTAGCCAAACAATGAATGTTGCAATAAGCTGCTGCAGGAAAGGTGCTTCTATGACACAACCCCCGAGCAGGTAGCTACATTCTGCACAGTACAAAACGCATATGAATTCCAGGCTGAAAACTCACTCCAGAAGGATGAAATGCATGTGTTTCTCTCTGAAAGAACGCTCAGCCAACAGGCTTCTGCTTGCTCCTTCAAGGTCTTTGTAGAAACATGTGTTTTCACTGCTGGAATAGGTTTTGGGATGCATTGTTTCAATCTCTTGCAGGCCTCATGTTGTTTCTTAGACAATGTGGAAAAAGAAGGAGTATGTTTCCCAAATCACTTGAAATCCAGCAAAACGCACACTGAATCACTCTTGCTCAAACACGCTCTTTCACCTAATGCGTTGAGAACATTCAAGAAAGCAGAAAAGACGGGCATTTTGCAGTGAATTTCAGACGGGCATGTAGAAAAAGTCATTTCTATCGGTTGCAGAGTGCAAAAGCATGATTGACTTCATGTACTCCATGAAACCCTTACATCTCCAAGTGACCTGAATTAGGACTTTCCCAAAAAGATGTGTTTGAGGGTCTGTGGCAAAAGGAGCTCTAAGTTGTGTATTCAGTGCTGGAGAGTGACACACTCTACACAGGTTACACAGCGTTTTGCGAGCACCAACATGCTTAACACTGAAACTGCTACAAGGTGTGTGTAGTATGCTGAATGAAGGCTTGTCATTTCAAAGAAAGAAGAGGAAAACAAAATCCAGGTAGTGAAACGAGCACACCAGTATGGGAGATGTGCATGTGTTCAGTTTCAAGCAGCAGCTCTTTGTGGACACTTGGAAACAGTGCTGTGAAAAAATTTCGTACGAAGCGGGATTTTGCCAAAGTTAAAAGACCTTCCAAAACCAACCCTAAAGAACTTAGCCAAACAATAAATGTTGCAATAAGCTGCTGCAGGAAAGGTGCTTCTATGACACAACCCCCGAGCAGGTAGCTACATTCTGCACAGTACAAAACGCATATGAATTCCAGGCTGAAAACTCACTCCAGAAGGATGAAATGCATGTGTTTCTCTCTGAAAGAACACTCAGCCAACAGGCTTCTGCTTGCTCCTTCAAGGTCTTTGTAGAAACTTGTGTTTTCACTGCTGGAATAGGTTTTGGGATGCATTGTTTCAATCTCTTGCAGGCCTCATGTTGTTTCTTAGACAATGTGGAAAAACAAGGAGTATGTTTCCCAAATCACTTGAAATCCAGCAAAACGCACACTGAATCACTCTTGCTCAAACACGCTCTTTCACCTAATGCGTTGAGAACATTCAAGAAAGCAGAAAAAAAGGGCATTTTGCAGTGAATTTCAGACGGGCATGTAGAAAAAGTCATTTCTATCGGTTGCAGAGTGCAAAAGCATGATTGACTTCATGTACTCCATGAAACCCTTACATCTCCAAGTGACCTGAATTAGGACTTTCCCAAAAAGATGTGTTTGAGGGTCTGTGGCAAAAGGAGCTCTAAGTTGTGTATTCAGTGCTGGAGAGTGACACACTCTACACAGGTTACACAGCGTTTTGCGAGCACCAACATGCTTAACACTGAAACTGCTACAAGGTGTGTGTAGTATGCTGAATGAAGGCTTGTCATTTCAAAGAAAGAAGAGGAAAACAAAATCCAGGTAGTGAAACGAGCACACCAGTATGGGAGATGTGCATGTGTTCAGTTTCAAGCAGCAGCTCTTTGTGGACACTTGGAAACAGTGCTGTGAAAAAATTTCGTACGAAGCGGGATTTTGCCAAAGTTAAAAGACCTTCCAAAACGAACCCTAAAGAACTTAGCCAAAGAATGAATGTTGCAATAAGCTGCTGCAGGAAAGGTGCTTCTATGACACAACTCCCAAGCAGGTAGCTACATTGTGCACAGTAGAAAAGGCATATGAATTCCAGGCTGAAAACTCACTCCACAAGGATGAAATGCATGTGCTTTTCTCTGAAAGAACACTCAGCCAACAGGCTTCTGCTTGCTCCTTCAAGGTCTTTGTAGAAACTTGTGTTTTCACTGCTGGAATAGGTTTTGGGATGCATTGTTTCAATCTCTTGCAGGCCTCATGTTGTTTCTTAGACAATGTGGAAAAAGAAGGAGTATGTTTCCCAAATCACTTGAAATCCAGCAAAACGCACACTGAATCACTCTTGCTCAAACACGCTCTTTCACCTAATGCGTTGAGAACATTCAAGAAAGCAGAAAAGACGGGCATTTTGCAGTGAATTTCAGACGGGCATGTAGAAAAAGTCATTTCTATCGGTTGCAGAGTGCAAAAGCATGATTGACTTCATGTACTCCATGAAACCCTTACATCTCCAAGTGACCTGAATTAGGACTTTCCCAAAAAGATGTGTTTGAGGGTCTGTGGCAAAAGGAGCTCTAAGTTGTGTATTCAGTGCTGGAGAGTGACTCACTCTACACAGGTTACACAGCGTTTTGCGAGCACCAATATGCTTAACACTGAAACTGCTACAAGGTGTGTGTAGTATGCTGAATGAAGGCTTGTCATTTCAAAGAAAGAAGAGGAAAACAAAATCCAGGTAGTGAAACGAGCACACCAGTATGGGAGATGTGCATGTGTTCAGTTTCAAGCAGCAGCTCTTTGTGGACACTTGGAAACAGTGCTGTGAAAAAATTTCGTACGAAGCGGGATTTTGCCAAAGTTAAAAGACCTTCCAAAACCAACCCTAAAGAACTTAGCCAAACAATGAATGTTGCAATAAGCTGCTGCAGGAAAGGTGCTTCTATGACACAACCCCCGAGCAGGTAGCTACATTCTGCACAGTACAAAATGCATATGAATTCCAGGCTGAAAACTCACTCCAGTAGGATGAAATGCATGTGTTTCTCTCTGAAAGAACGCTCAGCCAACAGGCTTCTGCTTGCTCCTTCAAGGTCTTTGTAGAAACTTGTGTTTTCACTGCTGGAATAGGTTTTGGGATGCATTGTTTCAATCTCTTGCAGGCCTCATGTTGTTTCTTAGACAATGTGGAAAAACAAGGAGTATGTTTCCCAAATCACTTGAAATCCAGCAAAACGCATACTGAATCACTCTTGCTCAAACACGCTCTTTCACCTAATGCGTGGAGAACATTCAAGAAAGCAGAAAAAAAGGGCATTTTGCTGTGAATTTCAGACGGGCATGTAGAAAAAGTCATTTCTATCGGTTGCAGAGTGCAAAAGCATGATTGACTTCATGTACTCCATGAAACCCTTACATCTCCAAGTGACCTGAATTAGGACTTTCCCAAAAAGATGTGTTTGAGGGTCTGTGGCAAAAGGAGCTCTAAGTTGTGTATTCAGTGCTGGAGAGTGACACACTCTACACAGGTTACACAGCGTTTTCCGAGCACCAACATGCTTAACACTGAAACTGCTACAAGGTGTGTGTAGTATGCTGAATGAAGGCTTGTCATTTCAAAGAAAGAAGAGGAAAACAAAATCCAGGTAGTGAAACGAGCACACCAGTACGGGAGATGTGCATGTGTTCAGTTTCAAGCAGCAGCTCTTTGTGGACAGTTGGAAACAGTGCTGTGAAAAAATTTCGTACGAAGCGGGATTTTGCCAAAGTTAAAAGACCTTCCATAACGAACCCTAAAGAACTTAGCCAAACAATGAATGTTGCAATAAGCTGCTGCAGGAAAGGTGCTTCTATGACACAACCCCCGAGCAGGTAGCTACATTCTGCACAGTACAAAACGCATATGAGTTCCAGGCTGAAAACTCACTCCAGAAGGATGAAATGCATGTGTTTCTCTCTGAAAGAACGCTCAGCCAACAGGCTTCTGCTTGCTCCTTCAAGGTCTTTGTAGAAACTTGTGTTTTCACTGCTGGAATAGGTTTTGGGATGCATTGTTTCAATCTCTTGCGGGCCTCATGTTGTTTCTTAGACAATGTGGAAAAACAAGGAGTATGTTTCCCAAATCACTTGAAATCCAGGAAAACGCACACTGAATCACTCTTGCTCAAACACGCTCTTTCACCTAATGCGTTGAGAACATTCAAGAAAGCAGAAAAGAAGGGCATTTTGCAGTGAATTTCAGACGGGCATGTAGAAAAAGTCATTTCTATCGGTTGCAGAGTGCAAAAGCATGATTGACTTCATGTTCAAGATGAAATCCTTACATCTCCTAGTAACCTGAATTACGAGTTTCCCAAAAAAGATGTGTTTGAGGGTCTGTGGTAAAAGGAGCTCTAAGTTGTGTATTCAGTGCTGGAGAGTGACACACTCTACACAGGTTACACAGTGTTTTGCTAGCACCAACATGCTTAACACTGAAACTGCTACAAGGTGTGTGTAGTATGCTGAATGAAGGCTTGTCATTTCAAAGAAAGAAGAGGAAAACAAAATCCAGGTAGTGAAACGAGCACACCAGTATGGGAGATGTGCATGTGTTCAGTTTCAAGCAGCAGCTCTTTGTGGACACTTGGAAACAGTGCTGTGAAAAAATTTCGTACGAAGCGGGATTTTGCCAAAGTTAAAAGACCTTCCAAAACCAACCCTAAAGAACTTAGCCAAACAATGAATGTTGCAATAAGCTGCTGCAGGAAAGGTGCTTCTATGACACAACCCCCGAGCAGGTAGCTACATTTTGCACAGTACAAAACGCATATGAATTCCAGGCTGAAAACTCACTCCAGAAGGATGAAATGCATGTGTTTCTCTCTGAAAGAACACTCAGCCAACAGGCTTCTGCTTGCTCCTTCAAGGTCTTTGTAGAAACTTGTGTTTTCACTGCTGGAATAGGTTTTGGGATGCATTGTTTCAATCTCTTGCAGGCCTCATGTTGTTTCTTAGACAATGTGGAAAAACAAGGAGTATGTTTCCCAAATCACTTGAAATCCAGCAAAACGCACACTGAATCACTCTTGCTCAAACACGCTCTTTCACCTAATGCGTTGAGAACATTCAAGAAAGCAGAAAAAAAGGGCATTTTGCAGTGAATTTCAGACGGGCATGTAGAAAAAGTCATTTCTATCGGTTGTAGAGTGCAAAAGCATGATTGACTTCATGTACTCCATGAAACCCTTACATCTCCAAGTGACCTGAATTAGGACTTTCCCAAAAAGATGTGTTTGAGGGTCTGTGGCAAAAGGAGCTCTAAGTTGTGTATTCAGTGCTGGAGAGTGACTCACTCTACAGAGGTTACACAGCGTTTTGCGAGCACCAATATGCTTAACACTGAAACTGCTACAAGGTGTGTGTAGTATGCTGAATGAAGGCTTGTCATTTCAAAGAAAGAAGAGGAAAACAAAATCCAGGTAGTGAAACGAGCACACCAGTATGGGAGATGTGCATGTGTTCAGTTTCAAGCAGCAGCTCTTTGTGAACACTTGGAAACAGTGCTGTGAAAAAATTTCGTACGAAGCGGGATTTTGCCAAAGTTAAAAGACCTTCCAAAACCAACCCTAAAGAACTTAGCCAAACAATGAATGTTGCAATAAGCTGCTGCAGGAAAGGTGCTTCTATGACACAACCCCTGAGCAGGTAGCTACATTCTGCACAGTACAAAATGCATATGAATTCCAGGCTGAAAACTCACTCCACTAGGATGAAATGCATGTGTTTCTCTCTGAAAGAACGCTCAGCCAACAGGCTTCTGCTTGCTCCTTCAAGGTCTTTGTAGAAACTTGTGTTTTCACTGCTGGAATAGGTTTTGGGATGCATTGTTTCAATCTCTTGCAGGCCTCATGTTGTTTCTTAGACAATGTGGAAAAACAAGGAGTATGTTTCCCAAATCACTTGAAATCCAGCAAAACGCACACTGAATCACTCTTGCTCAAACACGCTCTTTCACCTAATGCGTGGAGAACATTCAAGAAAGCAGAAAAAAAGGGCATTTTGCAGTGAATTTCAGACGGGCATGTAGAAAAAGTCATTTCTATCGGTTGCAGAGTGCAAAAGCATGATTGACTTCATGTACTCCATGAAACCCTTACATCTCCAAGTGACCTGAATTAGGACTTTCCCAAAAAGATGTGTTTGAGGGTCTGTGGCAAAAGGAGCTCTAAGTTGTGTATTCAGTGCTGGAGAGTGACACACTCTACACAGGTTACACAGCGTTTTCCGAGCACCAACATGCTTAACACTGAAACTGCTACAAGGTGTGTGTAGTATGCTGAATGAAGGCTTGTCATTTCAAAGAAAGAAGAGGAAAACAAAATCCAGGTAGTGAAACGAGCACACCAGTACGGGAGATGTGCATGTGTTCAGTTTCAAGCAGCAGCTCTTTGTGGACTGTTGGAAACAGTGTTGTGAAAAAATTTCGTACGAAGCGGGATTTTGCCAAAGTTAAAAGACCTTCCATAACGAACCCTAAAGAACTTAGCCAAACAATGAATGTTGCAATAAGCTGCTGCAGGAAAGGTGCTTCTATGACACAACCCCCGAGCAGGTAGCTACATTCTGCACAGTAGAAAAGGCATATGAATTCCAGGCTGAAAACTCACTCCAGAAGGATGAAATGCATGTGTTTCTCTCTGAAAGAACGCTCAGCCAACAGGCTTCTGCTTGCTCCTTCAAGGTCTTTGTAGAAACTTGTGTTTTCACTGCTGGAATAGGTTTTGGGATGCATTGTTTCAATCTCTTGCGGGCCTCATGTTGTTTCTTAGACAATGTGGAAAAACAAGGAGTATGTTTCCCAAATCACTTGAAATCCAGGAAAACGCACACTGAATCACTCTTGCTCAAACACGCTCTTTCACCTAATGCGTTGAGAACATTCAAGAAAGCAGAAAAGAAGGGCATTTTGCAGTGAATTTCAGACGGGCATGTAGAAAAAGTCATTTCTATCGGTTGCAGAGTGCAAAAGCATGATTGACTTCATGTTCAAGATGAAATCCTTACATCTCCTAGTGACCTGAATTACGAGTTTCCCAAAAAAGATGTGTTTGAGGGTCTGTGGTAAAAGGAGCTCTAAGTTGTGTATTCAGTGCTGGAGAGTGACACACTCTACACAGGTTACACAGTGTTTTGCTAGCACCAACATGCTTAACACTGAAACTGCTACAAGGTGTGTGTAGTATGCTGAATGAAGGCTTGTCATTTCAAAGAAAGAAGAGGAAAACAAAATTCAGGTAGTGAAACGAGCACACCAGTATGGGAGATGTGCATGTGTTCAGTTTCAAGCAGCAGCTCTTTGTGGACACTTGGAAACAGTGCTGTGAAAAAATTTCGTACGAAGCGGGATTTTGCCAAAGTTAAAAGACCTTCCAAAACCAACCCTAAAGAACTTAGCCAAACAATGAATGTTGCAATAAGCTGCTGCAGGAAAGGTGCTTCTATGACACACCCCCCGAGCAGGTAGCTACATTCTGCACAGTACAAAACGCATATGAATTCCAGGCTGAAAACTCACTCCAGAAGGATGAAATGCATGTGTTTCTCTCTGAAAGAACACTCAGCCAACAGGCTTCTGCTTGCTCCTTCAAGGTCTTTGTAGAAACATGTGTTTTCACTGCTGGAATAGGTTTTGGGATGCATTGTTTCAATCTCTTGCAGGCCTCATGTTGTTTCTTAGACAATGTGGAAAAACAAGGAGTATGTTTCCCAAATCACTTGAAATCCAGCAAAACGCACACTGAATCACTCTTGCTCAAACACGCTCTTTCACCTAATGCGTTGAGAACATTCAAGAAAGCAGAAAAGAAGGGCATTTTGCAGTGAATTTCAGACGGGCATGTAGAAAAAGTCATTTCTATCGGTTGCAGAGTGCAAAAGCATGATTGACTTCATGTACTCCATGAAACCCTTACATCTCCAAGTGACCTGAATTAGGACTTTCCCGAAAAGATGTGTTTGAGGGTCTGTGGCAAAAGGAGCTCTAAATTGTGTATTCAGTGCTGGAGAGTGACACACTCTACACAGGTTACACAGCGTTTTGCGAGCACCAACATGCTTAACACTGAAACTGCTACAAGGTGTGTGTAGTATGCTGAATGAAGGCTTGTCATTTCAAAAGAAGAAGAGGGAACCAAAATCCAGGTAGTGAAACGAGCACACCAGTATGGGAGATGTGCATGTGTTCAGTTTCAAGCAGCAGCTCTTTGTGGACAGTTGGAAACAGTGCTGTGAAAAAATTTCGTACGAAGCGGGATTTTGCCAAAGTTAAAAGACCTTCCAAAACCAACCCTAAAGAACTTAGCCAAACAATGAATGTTGCAATAAGCTGCTGCAGGAAAGGTGCTTCTATGACACAACCCCCGAGCAGGTAGCTACATTCTGCACAGTACAAAACGCATATGAATTCCAGGCTGAAAACTCACTCCAGAAGGATGAAATGCATGTGTTTCTCTCTGAAAGAACACTCAGCCAACAGGCTTCTGCTTGCTCCTTCAAGGTCTTTGTAGAAACATGTGTTTTCACTGCTGGAATAGGTTTTGGGATGCATTGTTTCAATCTCTTGCAGGCCTCATGTTGTTTCTTAGACAATGTGGAAAAACAAGGAGTATGTTTCCCAAATCACTTGAAATCCAGCAAAACGCACACTGAATCACTCTTGCTCAAACACGCTCTTTCACCTAATGCGTTGAGAACATTCAAGAAAGCAGAAAAAAAGGGCATTTTGCAGTGAATTTCAGACGGGCATGTAGAAAAAGTCATTTCTATCGGTTGCAGAGTGCAAAAGCATGATTGACTTCATGTACTCCATGAAACCCTTACATCTCCAAGTGACCTGAATTAGGACTTTCCCGAAAAGATGTGTTTGAGGGTCTGTGGCAAAAGGAGCTCTAAGTTGTGTATTCAGTGCTGGAGAGTGACACACTCTACACAGGTTACACAGCGTTTTGCGAGCACCAACATGCTTAACACTGAAACTGCTACAAGGTGTGTGTAGTATGCTGAATGAAGGCTTGTCATTTCAAAGAAAGAAGAGGAAAACAAAATCCAGGTAGTGAAACGAGCACACCAGTATGGGAGATGTGCATGTGTTCAGTTTCAAGCAGCAGCTCTTTGTGGACACTTGGAAACAGTGCTGTGAAAAAATTTCGTACGAAGCGGGATTTTGCCAAAGTTAAAAGACCTTCCAAAACCAACCCTAAAGAACTTAGCCAAACAATGAATGTTGCAATAAGCTGCTGCAGGAAAGGTGCTTCTATGACACAACCCCCGAGCAGGTAGCTACATTCTGCACAGTACAAAACGCATATGAATTCCAGGCTGAAAACTCACTCCAGAAGGATGAAATGCATGTGTTTCTCTCTGAAAGAACACTCAGCCAACAGGCTTCTGCTTGCTCCTTCAAGGTCTTTGTAGAAACTTGTGTTTTCACTGCTGGAATAGGTTTTGGGATGCATTGTTTCAATCTCTTGCAGGCCTCATGTTGTTTCTTAGACAATGTGGAAAAAGAAGGAGTATGTTTCCCAAATCACTTGAAATCCAGCAAAACGCACACTGAATCACTCTTGCTCAAACACGCTCTTTCACCTAATGCGTTGAGAACATTCAAGAAAGCAGAAAAAAAGGGCATTTTGCAGTGAATTTCAGACGGGCATGTAGAAAAAGTCATTTCTATCGGTTGCAGAGTGCAAAAGCATGATTGACTTCATGTACTCCATGAAACCCTTACATCTCCAAGTGACCTGAATTAGGACTTTCCCAAAAAGATGTGTTTGAGGGTCTGTGGCAAAAGGAGCTCTAAGTTGTGTATTCAGTGCTGGAGAGTGACACACTCTACACAGGTTACACAGCGTTTTGCGAGCACCAATATGCTTAACACTGAAACTGCTACAAGGTGTGTGTAGTATGCTGAATGAAGGCTTGTCATTTCAAAGAAAGAAGAGGAAAACAAAATCCAGGTAGTGAAACGAGCACACCAGTATGGGAGATGTGCATGTGTTCAGTTTCAAGCAGCAGCTCTTTGTGGACAGTTGGAAACAGTTCTGTGAAAAAATTTCGTACGAAGCGGGATTTTGCCAAAGTTAAAAGACCTTCCAAAACCAACCCTAAAGAACTTAGCCAAACAATGAGTGTTGCAATGAGCTGCTGCAGGAAAGGTGCTTCTATGACACAACCCCCGAGCAGGTAGCTACATTCTGCACAGTACAAAACGCATATGAATTCCAGGCAGAAAACTCACTCCAGAAGGATGAAATGCATGTGTTTCTCTCTGAAAGAACACTCAGCCAACAGGCTTCTGCTTGCTCCTTCAAGGTCTTTGTAGAAACTTGTGTTTTCACTGCTGGAATAGGTTTTGGGATGCATTGTTTCAATCTCTTGCAGGCCTCATGTTGTTTCTTAGACAATGTGGAAAAACAAGGAGTATGTTTCCCAAATCACTTGAAATCCAGGAAAACGCACACTGAATCACTCTTGCTCAAACACGCTCTTTCACCTAATGCGTTGAGAACATTCAAGAAAGCAGAAAAAAAGGGCATTTTGCAGTGAATTTCAGACGGGCATGTATAAAAAGTCATTTCTATCGGTTGCAGAGTGCAAAAGCATGATTGACTTCATGTACTCCATGAAACCCTTACATCTCCAAGTGACCTGAATTAGGACTTTCCCGAAAAGATGTGTTTGAGGGTCTGTGGCAAAAGGAGCTCTAAGTTGTGTATTCAGTGCTGGAGAGTGACACACTCTACACAGGTTACACAGCGTTTTGCGAGCACCAACATGCTTAACACTGAAACTGCTACAAGGTGTGTGTAGTATGCTGAATGAAGGCTTGTCATTTCAAAGAAAGAAGAGGAAAACAAAATCCAGGTAGTGAAACGAGCACACCAGTATGGGAGATGTGCATGTGTTCACTTTCAAGCAGCAGCTCTTTGTGGACACTTGGAAACAGTGCTGTGAAAAAATTTCGTACGAAGCGGGATTTTGCCAAAGTTAAAAGACCTTCCAAAACCAACCCTAAAGAACTTAGCCAAACAATGAATGTTGCAATAAGCTGCTGCAGGAAAGGTGCTTCTATGACACAACCCCCGAGCAGGTAGCTACATTCTGCACAGTACAAAACGCATATGAATTCCAGGCTGAAAACTCACTCCAGAAGGATGAAATGCATGTGTTTCTCTCTGAAAGAACACTCAGCCAACAGGCTTCTGCTTGTTCCTTCAAGGTCTTTGTAGAAACATGTGTTTTCACTGCTGGAATAGGTTTTGGGATGCATTGTTTCAATCTCTTGCAGGCCTCATGTTGTTTCTTAGACAATGTGGAAAAACAAGGAGTATGTTTCCCAAATCACTTGAAATCCAGGAAAACGCACACTGAATCACTCTTGCTCAAACACGCTCTTTCACCTAATGCGTTGAGAACATTCAAGAAAGCAGAAAAGAAGGGCATTTTGCAGTGAATTTCAGACGGGCATGTAGAAAAAGTCATTTCTATCGGTTGCAGAGTGCAAAAGCATGATTGACTTCATGTACTCCATGAAACCCTTACATCTCCAAATGACCTGAATTAGGACTTTCCCGAAAAGATGTGTTTGAGGGTCTGTGGCAAAAGGAGCTCTAAATTGTGTATTCAGTGCTGGAGAGTGACACACTCTACACAGGTTACACAGCATTTTGCGAGCACCAACATGCTTAACACTGAAACTGCTACAAGGTGTGTGTAGTATGCTGAATGAAGGCTTGTCATTTCAAAAGAAGAAGAGGGAACCAAAATCCAGGTAGTGAAACGAGCACACCAGTATGGGAGATGTGCATGTGTTCAGTTTCAAGCAGCAGCTCTTTGTGGACACTTGGAAACAGTGCTGTGAAAAAATTTCGTACGAAGCGGGATTTTGCCAAAGTTAAAAGACCTTCCAAAACCAACCCTAAAGAACTTAGCCAAACAATGAATGTTGCAATAAGCTGCTGCAGGAAAGGTGCTTCTATGACACAACCCCCGAGCAGGTAGCTACATTCTGCACAGTACAAAACGCATATGAATTCCAGGCTGAAAACTCACTCCAGAAGGATGAAATGCATGTGTTTCTCTCTGAAAGAACACTCAGCCAACAGGCTTCTGCTTGCTCCTTCAAGGTCTTTGTAGAAACTTGTGTTTTCACTGCTGGAATAGGTTTTGGGATGCATTGTTTCAATCTCTTGCAGGCCTCATGTTGTTTCTTAGACAATGTGGAAAAACAAGGAGTATGTTTCCCAAATCACTTGAAATCCAGCAAAACGCACACTGAATCACTCTTGCTCAAACACGCTCTTTCACCTAATGCGTTGAGAACATTCAAGAAAGCAGAAAAAAAGGGCATTTTGCAGTGAATTTCAGACGGGCATGTAGAAAAAGTCATTTCTATCGGTTGCAGAGTGCAAAAGCATGATTGACTTCATGTACTCCATGAAAACCTTACATCTCCAAGTGACCTGAATTAGGACTTTCCCAAAAAGATGTGTTTGAGGGTCTGTGGCAAAAGGAGCTCTAAGTTGTGTATTCAGTGCTGGAGAGTGACACACTCTACACAGGTTACACAGCGTTTTGCGAGCACCAACATGCTTAACACTGAAACTGCTACAAGGTGTGTGTAGTATGCTGAATGAAGGCTTGTCATGTCAAAGAAAGAAGAGGAAAACAAAATCCAGGTAGTGAAACGAGCACACCAGTATGGGAGATGTGCATGTGTTCACTTTCAAGCAGCAGCTCTTTGTGGACACTTGGAAACAGTGCTGTGAAAAAATTTCGTACGAAGCGGGATTTTGCCAAAGTTAAAAGACCTTCCAAAACCAACCCTAAAGAACTTAGCCAAACAATGAATGTTGCAATAAGCTGCTGCAGGAAAGGTGCTTCTATGACACAACCCCCGAGCAGGTAGCTACATTCTGCACAGTACAAAACGCATATGAATTGCAGGCTGAAAACTCACTCCAGAAGGATGAAATGCATGTGTTTCTCTCTGAAAGAACACTCAGCCAACAGGCTTCTGCTTGCTCCTTCAAGGTCTTTGTAGAAACTTGTGTTTTCACTGCTGGAATAGGTTTTGGGATGCATTGTGTCAATCTCTTGCAGGCCTCATGTTGTTTCTTAGACAATGTGGAAAAACTAGGAGTATGTTTCCCAAATCACTTGAAATCCAGCAAAACGCACACTGAATCACTCTTGCTCAAACACGCTGTTTCACCTAATGCGTTGAGAACATTCAAGAAAGCAGAAAAAAAGGGCATTTTGCAGTGAATTTCAGACGGGCATGTAGAAAAAGTCATTTCTATCGGTTGCAGAGTGCAAAAGCATGATTGACTTCATGTACTCCATGAAACCCTTACATCTCCAAGTGACCTGAATTAGGACTTTCCCAAAAAGATGTGTTTGAGGGTCTGTGGCAAAAGGAGCTCTAAGTTGTGTATTCAGTGCTGGAGAGTGACTCACTCTACACAGGTTACACAGCGTTTTGCGAGCACCAATATGCTTAACACTGAAACTGCTACAAGGTGTGTGTAGTATACTGAATGAAGGCTTGTCATTTCAAAGAAAGAAGAGGAAAACAAAATCCAGGTAGTGAAACGAGCACACCAGTATGGGAGATGTGCATGTGTTCAGTTTCAAGCAGCAGCTCTTTGTGGACACTTGGAAACAGTGCTGTGAAAAAATTTCGTACGAAGCGGGATTTTGCCAAAGTTAAAAGACCTTCCAAAACCAACCCTAAAGAACTTAGCCAAACAATGAATGTTGCAATAAGCTGCTGCAGGAAAGGTGCTTCTATGACACAACCCCCGAGCAGGTAGCTACATTCTGCACAGTACAAAATGCATATGAATTCCAGGCTGAAAACTCACTCCAGAAGGATGAAATGCATGTGTTTCTCTCTGAAAGAACGCTCAGCCAACAGGCTTCTGCTTGCTCCTTCAAGGTCTTTGTAGAAACTTGTGTTTTCACTGCTGGAATAGGTTTTGGGATGCATTGTTTCAATCTCTTGCAGGCCTCATGTTGTTTCTTAGACAATGTGGAAAAAGAAGGAGTATGTTTCTCAAATCACTTGAAATCCAGCAAAACGCACACTGAATCACTCTTGCTCAAACACGCTCTTTCACCTAATGCGTTGAGAACATTCAAGAAAGCAGAAAAAAAGGGCATTTTGCAGTGAATTTCAGACGGGCATGTAGAAAAAGTCATTTCTATCGGTTGCAGAGTGCAAAAGCATGATTGACTTCATGTACTCCATGAAACCCTTACATCTCCAAGTGACCTGAATTAGGACTTTCCCAAAAAGATGTGTTTGAGGGTCTGTGGCAAAAGGAGCTCTAAGTTGTGTATTCAGTGCTGGAGAGTGACTCACTCTACACAGGTTACACAGCGTTTTGCGAGCACCAATATGCTTAACACTGAAACTGCTACAAGGTGTGTGTAGTATGCTGAATGAAGGCTTGTCATTTCAAAGAAAGAAGAGGAAAACAAAATCCAGGTAGTGAAACGAGCACACCAGTATGGGAGATGTGCATGTGTTCAGTTTCAAGCAGCAGCTCTTTGTGGACACTTGGAAACAGTGCTGTGAAAAAATTTCGTACGAAGCGGGATTTTGCCAAAGTTAAAAGACCTTCCAAAACCAACCCTAAAGAACTTAGCCAAACAATGAATGTTGCAATAAGCTGCTGCAGGAAAGGTGCTTCTATGACACAACCCCCGAGCAGGTAGCTACATTCTGCACAGTACAAAATGCATATGAATTCCAGGCTGAAAACTCACTCCAGAAGGATGAAATGCATGTGTTTCTCTCTGAAAGAACGCTCAGCCAACAGGCTTCTGCTTGCTCCTTCAAGGTCTTTGTAGAAACTTGTGTTTTCACTGCTGGAATAGGTTTTGGGATGCATTGTTTCAATCTCTTGCAGGCCTCATGTTGTTTCTTAGACAATGTGGAAAAACAAGGAGTATGTTTCCCAAATCACTTGAAATCCAGCAAAACGCACACTGAATCACTCTTGCTCAAACACGCTCTTTCACCTAATGCGTTGAGAACATTCAAGAAAGCAGAAAAAAAGGGCATTTTGCAGTGAATTTCAGACGGGCATGTAGAAAAAGTCATTTCTATCGGTTGCAGAGTGCAAAAGCATGATTGACTTCATGTACTCCATGAAACCCTTACATCTCCAAGTGACCTGAATTAGGACTTTCCCAAAAAGATGTGTTTGAGGGTCTGTGGCAAAAGGAGCTCTAAGTTGTGTATTCAGTGCTGGAGAGTGACACACTCTACACAGGTTACACAGCGTTTTGCGAGCACCAACATGCTTAACACTGAAACTGCTACAAGGTGTGTGTAGCATGCTGAATGAAGGCTTGTCATTTCAAAGAAAGAAGAGGAAAACAAAATCCAGGTAGTGAAACGAGCACACCAGTATGGGAGATGTGCATGTGTTCAGTTTCAAGCAGCAGCTCTTTGTGGACACTTGGAAACAGTGCTGTGAAAAAATTTCGTACGAAGCGGGATTTTGCCAAAGTTAAAAGACCTTCCAAAACCAACCCTAAAGAACTTAGCCAAACAATGAATGTTGCAATAAGCTGCTGCAGGAAAGGTGCTTCTATGACACAACCCCCGAGCAGGTAGCTACATTGTGCACAGTAGAAAAGGCATATGAATTCCAGGCTGAAAACTCACTCCACAAGGATGAAATGCATGTGCTTTTCTCTGAAAGAACACTCAGCCAACAGGCTTCTGCTTGCTCCTTCAAGGTCTTTGTAGAAACTTGTGTTTTCACTGCTGGAATAGGTTTTGGGATGCATTGTTTCAATCTCTTGCAGGCCTCATGTTGTTTCTTAGACAATGTGGAAAAACAAGGAGTATGTTTCCCAAATCACTTGAAATCCAGCAAAACGCACACTGAATCA
Organism: Miniopterus natalensis; assembly: GCF_054644295.1. Taxonomy (NCBI): domain Eukaryota; kingdom Metazoa; phylum Chordata; class Mammalia; order Chiroptera; family Miniopteridae; genus Miniopterus; species Miniopterus natalensis. The sequence continues at coordinate 100,810 of NW_028270010.1, read as the reverse complement.
CTCTTGCTCAAACACGCTCTTTCACCTAATGCGTTGAGAACATTCAAGAAAGCAGAAAAAAAGGGCATTTTGCAGTGAATTTCAGACGGGCATGTAGAAAAAGTCATTTCTATCGGTTGCAGAGTGCAAAAGCCTGATTGACTTCATGTACTCCATGAAACCCTTACATCTCCAAGTGACCTGAATTAGGACTTGCCCAAAAAGATGTGTTTGAGGGTCTGTGGCAAAAGGAGCTCTAAGTTGTGTATTCAGTGCTGGAGAGTGACTCACTCTACACAGGTTACACAGCGTTTTGCGAGCACCAATATGCTTAACACTGAAACTGCTACAAGGTGTGTGTAGTATGCTGAATGAAGGCTTGTCATTTCAAAGAAAGAAGAGGAAAACAAAATCCAGGTAGTGAAACGAGCACACCAGTATGGGAGATGTGCATGTGTTCAGTTTCAAGCAGCAGCTCTTTGTGGACACTTGGAAACAGTGCTGTGAAAAAATTTCGTACGAAGCGGGATTTTGCCAAAGTTAAAAGACCTTCCAAAACCAACCCTAAAGAACTTAGCCAAACAATGAATGTTGCAATAAGCTGCTGCAGGAAAGGTGCTTCTATGACACAACCCCCGAGCAGGTAGCTACATTCTGCACAGTACAAAATGCATATGAATTCCAGGCTGAAAACTCACTCCAGAAGGATGAAATGCATGTGTTTCTCTCTGAAAGAACGCTCAGCCAACAGGCTGCTGCTTGCTCCTTCAAGGTCTTTGTAGAAACTTGTGTTTTCACTGCTGGAATAGGTTTTGGGATGCATTGTTTCAATCTCTTGCAGGCCTCATGTTGTTTCTTAGACAATGTGGAAAAACAAGGAGTATGTTTCCCAAATCACTTGAAATCCAGCAAAACGCACACTGAATCACTCTTGCTCAAACACGCTCTTTCACCTAATGCGTTGAGAACATTCAAGAAAGCAGAAAAAAAGGGCATTTTGCAGTGAATTTCAGACGGGCATGTAGAAAAAGTCATTTCTATCGGTTGCAGAGTGCAAAAGCATGATTGACTTCATGTACTCCATGAAACCCTTACATCTCCAAGTGACCTGAATTAGGACTTTCCCGAAAAGATGTGTTTGAGGGTCTGTGGCAAAAGGAGCTCTAAGTTGTGTATTCAGTGCTGGAGAGTGACACACTCTACACAGGTTACACAGCGTTTTGCGAGCACCAACATGCTTAACACTGAAACTGCTACAAGGTGTGTGTAGTATGCTGAATGAAGGCTTGTCATTTCAAAAGAAGAAGAGGGAACCAAAATCCAGGTAGTGAAACGAGCACACCAGTATGGGAGATGTGCATGTGTTCAGTTTCAAGCAGCAGCTCTTTGTGGACACTTGGAAACAGTGCTGTGAAAAAATTTCGTACGAAGCGGGATTTTGCCAAAGTTAAAAGACCTTCCAAAACCAACCCTAAAGAACTTAGCCAAACAATGAATGTTGCAATAAGCTGCTGCAGGAAAGGTGCTTCTCTGACACAACCCCCGAGCAGGTAGCTACATTCTGCACAGTACAAAACGCATATGAATTCCAGGCTGAAAACTCACTCCAGAAGGATGAAATGCATGTGTTTCTCTCTGAAAGAACACTCAGCCAACAGGCTTCTGCTTGCTCCTTCAAGGTTTTTGTAGAAACTTGTGTTTTCACTGCTGGAATAGGTTTTGGGATGCATTGTTTCAATCTCTTGCAGGCCTCATGTTGTTTCTTAGACAATGTGGAAAAACAAGGAGTATGTTTCCCAAATCACTTGAAATCCAGCAAAACGCACACTGAATCACTCTTGCTCAAACACGCTCTTTCACCTAATGCGTTGAGAACATTCAAGAAAGCAGAAAAAAAGGGCATTTTGCAGTGAATTTCAGACGGGCATGTAGAAAAAGTCATTTCTATCGGTTGCAGAGTGCAAAAGCATGATTGACTTCATGTACTCCATGAAACCCTTACATCTCCAAGTGACCTGAATTAGGACTTTCCCGAAAAGATGTGTTTGAGGGTCTGTGGCAAAAGGAGCTCTAAGTTGTGTATTCAGTGCTGGAGAGTGACACACTCTACACAGGTTACACAGCGTTTTGCGAGCACCAACATGCTTAACACTGAAACTGCTACAAGGTGTGTGTAGTATGCTGAATGAAGGCTTGTCATTTCAAAGAAAGAAGAGGAAAACAAAATCCAGGTAGTGAAACGAGCACACCAGTATGGGAGATGTGCATGTGTTCAGTTTCAAGCAGCAGCTCTTTGTGGACACTTGGAAACAGTGCTGTGAAAAAATTTCGTACGAAGCGGGATTTTGCCAAAGTTAAAAGACCTTCCAAAACCAACCCTAAAGAACTTAGCCAAACAATGAATGTTGCAATAAGCTGCTGCAGGAAAGGTGCTTCTATGACACAACCCCCGAGCAGGTAGCTACATTCTGCACAGTACAAAACGCATATGAATTCCAGGCTGAAAACTCACTCCAGAAGGATGAAATGCATGTGTTTCTCTCTGAAAGAACGCTCAGCCAACAGGCTTCTGCTTGCTCCTTCAAGGTCTTTGTAGAAACATGTGTTTTCACTGCTGGAATAGGTTTTGGGATGCATTGTTTCAATCTCTTGCAGGCCTCATGTTGTTTCTTAGACAATGTGGAAAAACAAGGAGTATGTTTCCCAAATCACTTGAAATCCAGCAAAACGCACACTGAATCACTCTTGCTCAAACACGCTCTTTCACCTAATGCGTTGAGAACATTCAAGAAAGCAGAAAAAAAGGGCATTTTGCAGTGAATTTCAGACGGGCATGTAGAAAAAGTCATTTCTATCGGTTGCAGAGTGCAAAAGCATGATTGACTTCATGTACTCCATGAAACCCTTACATCTCCAAGTGACCTGAATTAGGACTTTCCCAAAAAGATGTGTTTGAGGGTCTGTGGCAAAAGGAGCTCTAAGTTGTGTATTCAGTGCTGGAGAGTGACACACTCTACACAGGTTACACAGCGTTTTGCGAGCACCAACATGCTTAACACTGAAACTGCTACAAGGTGTGTGTAGTATGCTGAATGAAGGCTTGTCATTTCAAAGAAAGAAGAGGAAAACAAAATCCAGGTAGTGAAACGAGCACACCAGTATGGGAGATGTGCATGTGTTCAGTTTCAAGCAGCAGCTCTTTGTGGACACTTGGAAACAGTGCTGTGAAAAAATTTCGTACGAAGCGGGATTTTGCCAAAGTTAAAAGACCTTCCAAAACCAACCCTAAAGAACTTAGCCAAACAATAAATGTTGCAATAAGCTGCTGCAGGAAAGGTGCTTCTATGACACAACCCCCGAGCAGGTAGCTACATTCTGCACAGTACAAAACGCATATGAATTCCAGGCTGAAAACTCACTCCAGAAGGATGAAATGCATGTGTTTCTCTCTGAAAGAACACTCAGCCAACAGGCTTCTGCTTGCTCCTTCAAGGTCTTTGTAGAAACTTGTGTTTTCACTGCTGGAATAGGTTTTGGGATGCATTGTTTCAATCTCTTGCAGGCCTCATGTTGTTTCTTAGACAATGTGGAAAAACAAGGAGTATGTTTCCCAAATCACTTGAAATCCAGCAAAACGCACACTGAATCACTCTTGCTCAAACACGCTCTTTCACCTAATGCGTTGAGAACATTCAAGAAAGCAGAAAAAAAGGGCATTTTGCAGTGAATTTCAGACGGGCATGTAGAAAAAGTCATTTCTATCGGTTGCAGAGTGCAAAAGCCTGATTGACTTCATGTACTCCATGAAACCCTTACATCTCCAAGTGACCTGAATTAGGACTTGCCCAAAAAGATGTGTTTGAGGGTCTGTGGCAAAAGGAGCTCTAAGTTGTGTATTCAGTGCTGGAGAGTGACTCACTCTACACAGGTTACACAGCGTTTTGCGAGCACCAATATGCTTAACACTGAAACTACTACAAGGTGTGTGTAGTATGCTGAATGAAGGCTTGTCATTTCAAAGAAAGAAGAGGAAAACAAAATCCAGGTAGTGAAACGAGCACACCAGTATGGGAGATGTGCATGTGTTCAGTTTCAAGCAGCAGCTCTTTGTGGACACTTGGAAACAGTGCTGTGAAAAAATTTCGTACGAAGCGGGATTTTGCCAAAGTTAAAAGACCTTCCAAAACCAACCCTAAAGAACTTAGCCAAACAATGAATGTTGCAATAAGCTGCTGCAGGAAAGGTGCTTCTATGACACAACCCCCGAGCAGGTAGCTACATTCTGCACAGTACAAAATGCATATGAATTCCAGGCTGAAAACTCACTCCAGAAGGATGAAATGCATGTGTTTCTCTCTGAAAGAACGCTCAGCCAACAGGCTGCTGCTTGCTCCTTCAAGGTCTTTGTAGAAACTTGTGTTTTCACTGCTGGAATAGGTTTTGGGATGCATTGTTTCAATCTCTTGCAGGCCTCATGTTGTTTCTTAGACAATGTGGAAAAACAAGGAGTATGTTTCCCAAATCACTTGAAATCCAGCAAAACGCACACTGAATCACTCTTGCTCAAACACGCTCTTTCACCTAATGCGTTGAGAACATTCAAGAAAGCAGAAAAGAAGGGCATTTTGCAGTGAATTTCAGACGGGCATGTAGAAAAAGTCATTTCTATCGGTTGCAGAGTGCAAAAGCATGATTGACTTCATGTACTCCATGAAACCCTTACATCTCCAAGTGACCTGAATTAGGACTTTCCCGAAAAGATGTGTTTGAGGGTCTGTGGCAAAAGGAGCTCTAAGTTGTGTATTCAGTGCTGGAGAGTGACACACTCTACACAGGTTACACAGCGTTTTGCGAGCACCAACATGCTTAACACTGAAACTGCTACAAGGTGTGTGTAGTATGCTGAATGAAGGCTTGTCATTTCAAAAGAAGAAGAGGGAACCAAAATCCAGGTAGTGAAACGAGCACACCAGTATGGGAGATGTGCATGTGTTCAGTTTCAAGCAGCAGCTCTTTGTGGACACTTGGAAACAGTGCTGTGAAAAAATTTCGTACGAAGCGGGATTTTGCCAAAGTTAAAAGACCTTCCAAAACCAACCCTAAAGAACTTAGCCAAACAATGAATGTTGCAATAAGCTGCTGCAGGAAAGGTGCTTCTCTGACACAACCCCCGAGCAGGTAGCTACATTCTGCACAGTACAAAACGCATATGAATTCCAGGCTGAAAACTCACTCCAGAAGGATGAAATGCATGTGTTTCTCTCTGAAAGAACACTCAGCCAACAGGCTTCTGCTTGCTCCTTCAAGGTTTTTGTAGAAACTTGTGTTTTCACTGCTGGAATAGGTTTTGGGATGCATTGTTTCAATCTCTTGCAGGCCTCATGTTGTTTCTTAGACAATGTGGAAAAACAAGGAGTATGTTTCCCAAATCACTTGAAATCCAGCAAAACGCACACTGAATCACTCTTGCTCAAACACGCTCTTTCACCTAATGCGTTGAGAACATTCAAGAAAGCAGAAAAAAAGGGCATTTTGCAGTGAATTTCAGACGGGCATGTAGAAAAAGTCATTTCTATCGGTTGCAGAGTGCAAAAGCATGATTGACTTCATGTACTCCATGAAACCCTTACATCTCCAAGTGACCTGAATTAGGACTTTCCCGAAAAGATGTGTTTGAGGGTCTGTGGCAAAAGGAGCTCTAAGTTGTGTATTCAGTGCTGGAGAGTGACACACTCTACACAGGTTACACAGCGTTTTGCGAGCACCAACATGCTTAACACTGAAACTGCTACAAGGTGTGTGTAGTATGCTGAATGAAGGCTTGTCATTTCAAAGAAAGAAGAGGAAAACAAAATCCAGGTAGTGAAACGAGCACACCAGTATGGGAGATGTGCATGTGTTCAGTTTCAAGCAGCAGCTCTTTGTGGACACTTGGAAACAGTGCTGTGAAAAAATTTCGTACGAAGCGGGATTTTGCCAAAGTTAAAAGACCTTCCAAAACCAACCCTAAAGAACTTAGCCAAACAATGAATGTTGCAATAAGCTGCTGCAAGAAAGGTGCTTCTATGACACAACCCCCGAGCAGGTAGCTACATTGTGCACAGTAGAAAAGGCATATGAATTCCAGGCTGAAAACTCACTCCAGAAGGATGAAATGCATGTGTTTCTCTCTGAAAGAACACTCAGCCAACAGGCTTCTGCTTGCTCCTTCAAGGTCTTTGTAGAAACATGTGTTTTCACTGCTGGAATAGGTTTTGGGATGCATTGTTTCAATCTCTTGCAGGCCTCATGTTGTTTCTTAGACAATGTGGAAAAACAAGGAGTATGTTTCCCAAATCACTTGAAATCCAGCAAAACGCACACTGAATCACTCTTGCTCAAACACGCTCTTTCACCTAATGCGTTGAGAACATTCAAGAAAGCAGAAAAGAAGGGCATTTTGCAGTGAATTTCAGACGGGCATGTAGAAAAAGTCATTTCTATCGGTTGCAGAGTGCAAAAGCATGATTGACTTCATGTACTCCATGAAACCCTTACATCTCCAAGTGACCTGAATTAGGACTTTCCCGAAAAGATGTGTTTGAGGGTCTGTGGCAAAAGGAGCTCTAAGTTGTGTATTCAGTGCTGGAGAGTGACACACTCTACACAGCTTACACAGCGTTTTGCTAGCACCAACATGCTTAACACTGAAACTGCTACAAGGTGTGTGTAGTATGCTGAATGAAGGCTTGTCATTTCAAAGAAAGAAGAGGAAAACAAAATCCAGGTAGTGAAACGAGCACACCAGTATGGGAGATGTGCATGTGTTCAGTTTCAAGCAGCAGCTCTTTGTGGACACTTGGAAACAGTGCTGTGAAAAAATTTCGTACGAAGCGGGATTTTGCCAAAGTTAAAAGACCTTCCAAAACCAACCCTAAAGAACTTAGCCAAACAATGAATGTTGCAATAAGCTGCTGCAGGAAAGGTGCTTCTGTGACACAACTCCCAAGCAGGTAGCTACATTGTGCACAGTAGAAAAGGCATATGAATTCCAAGCTGAAAACTCACTCCAGAAGGATGAAATGCATGTGCTTTTCTCTGAAAGAACACTCAGCAAACAGGCTTCTGCTTGCTCCTTCAAGGTCTTTGTAGAAACTTGTGTTTTCACTGCTGGAATAGGTTTTGGGATGCATTGTTTCAATCTCTTGCAGGCCTCATGTTGTTTCTTAGACAATGTGGAAAAACAAGGAGTATGTTTCCCAAATCACTTGAAATCCAGCAAAACGCACACTGAATCACTCTTGCTCAAACACGCTCTTTCACCTAATGCGTTGAGAACATTCAAGAAAGCAGAAAAGAAGGGCATTTTGCAGTGAATTTCAGACGGGCATGTAGAAAAAGTCATTTCTATCGGTTGCAGAGTGCAAAAGCATGATTGACTTCATGTACTCCATGAAACCCTTACATCTCCAAGTGACCTGAATTAGGACTTTCCCAAAAAGATGTGTTTCAGGGTCTGTGGCAAAAGGAGCTCTAAGTTGTGTATTCAGTGCTGGAGAGTGACACACTCTACACAGGTTACACAGCGTTTTGCGAGCACCAATATGCTTAACAGTGAAACTGCTACAAGGTGTGTGTTGTATGCTGAATGAAGGCTTGTCATTTCAAAGAAAGAAGAGGAAAACAAAATCCAGGTAGTGAAACGAGCACACCAGTATGGGAGATGTGCATGTGTTCAGTTTCAAGCAGCAGCTCTTTGTGGACACTTGGAAACAGTGCTGTGAAAAAATTTCGTACGAAGCGGGATTTTGCCAAAGTTAAAAGACCTTCCAAAACCAACCCTAAAGAACTTAGCCAAACAATGAATGTTGCAATAAGCTGCTGCAGGAAAGGTGCTTCTGTGACACAACTCCCAAGCAGGTAGCTACATTGTGCACAGTAGAAAAGGCATATGAATTCCAGGCTGAAAACTCACTCCAGAAGGATGAAATGCATGTGCTTCTCTCTGAAAGAACACTCAGCCAACAGGCTTCTGCTTGCTCCTTCAAGGTCTTTGTAGAAACTTGTGTTTTCACTGCTGGAATAGGTTTTGGGATGCATTGTTTCAATCTCTTGCAGGCCTCATGTTGTTTCTTAGACAATGTGGAAAAACAAGGAGTATGTTTCCCAAATCACTTGAAATCCAGCAAAACGCACACTGAATCACTCTTGCTCAAACACGCTCTTTCACCTAATGCGCTGAGAACATTCAAGAAAGCAGAAAAGAAGGGCATTTTGCAGTGAATTTCAGACGGGCATGTAGAAAAAGTCATTTCTATCGGTTGCAGAGTGCAAAAGCATGATTGACTTCATGTACTCCATGAAACCCTTACATCTCCAAGTGACCTGAATTAGGACTTTCCCAAAAAGATGTGTTTGAGGGTCTGTGGCAAAAGGAGCTCTAAGTTGTGTATTCAGTGCTGGAGAGTGACACACTCTACACAGGTTACACAGCGTTTTGCGAGCACCAACATGCTTAACACTGAAACTGCTACAAGGTGTGTGTAGCATGCTGAATGAAGGCTTGTCATTTCAAAGAAAGAAGAGGAAAACAAAATCCAGGTAGTGAAACGAGCACACCAGTATGGGAGATGTGCATGTGTTCAGTTTCAAGCAGCAGCTCTTTGTGGACACTTGGAAACAGTGCTGTGAAAAAATTTCGTACGAAGCGGGATTTTGCCAAAGTTAAAAGACCTTCCAAAACCAACCCTAAAGAACTTAGCCAAACAATGAATGTTGCAATAAGCTGCTGCAAGAAAGGTGCTTCTATGACACAACCCCCGAGCAGGTAGCTACATTCTGCACAGTACAAAACGCATATGAATTCCAGGCTGAAAACTCACTCCAGAAGGATGAAATGCATGTGTTTCTCTCTGAAAGAACACTCAGCCAACAGGCTTCTGCTTGCTCCTTCAAGGTCTTTGTAGAAACATGTGTTTTCACTGCTGGAATAGGTTTTGGGATGCATTGTTTCAATCTCTTGCAGGCCTCATGTTGTTTCTTAGACAATGTGGAAAAACAAGGAGTATGTTTCCCAAATCACTTGAAATCCAGCAAAACGCACACTGAATCACTCTTGCTCAAACACGCTCTTTCACCTAATGCGTTGAGAACATTCAAGAAAGCAGAAAAGAAGGGCATTTTGCAGTGAATTTCAGACGGGCATGTAGAAAAAGTCATTTCTATCGGTTGCAGAGTGCAAAAGCATGATTGACTTCATGTACTCCATGAAACCCTTACATCTCCAAGTGACCTGAATTAGGACTTTCCCGAAAAGATGTGTTTGAGGGTCTGTGGCAAAAGGAGCTCTAAGTTGTGTATTCAGTGCTGGAGAGTGACACACTCTACACAGGTTACACAGCGTTTTGCTAGCACCAACATGCTTAACACTGAAACTGCTACAAGGTGTGTGTAGTATGCTGAATGAAGGCTTGTCATTTCAAAGAAAGAAGAGGAAAACAAAATCCAGGTAGTGAAACGAGCACACCAGTATGGGAGATGTGCATGTGTTCAGTTTCAAGCAGCAGCTCTTTGTGGACACTTGGAAACAGTGCTGTGAAAAAATTTCGTACGAAGCGGGATTTTGCCAAAGTTAAAAGACCTTCCAAAAACAACCCTAAAGAACTTAGCCAAACAATGAATGTTGCAATAAGCTGCTGCAGGAAAGGTGCTTCTGTGACACAACTCCCAAGCAGGTAGCTACATTGTGCACAGTAGAAAAGGCATATGAATTCCAGGCTGAAAACTCACTCCAGAAGGATGAAATGCATGTGCTTTTCTCTGAAAGAACACTCAGCCAACAGGCTTCTGCTTGCTCCTTCAAGGTCTTTGTAGAAACTTGTGTTTTCACTGCTGGAATAGGTTTTGGGATGCATTGTTTCAATCTCTTGCAGGCCTCATGTTGTTTCTTAGACAATGTGGAAAAAGAAGGAGTATGTTTCCCAAATCACTTGAAATCCAGCAAAACGCACACTGAATCACTCTTGCTCAAACACGCTCTTTCACCTAATGCGTGGAGAACATTCAAGAAAGCAGAAAAAAAGGGCATTTTGCAGTGAATTTCAGACGGGCATGTAGAAAAAGTCATTTCTATCGGTTGCAGAGTGCAAAAGCATGATTGACTTCATGTACTCCATGAAACCCTTACATCTCCAAGTGACCTGAATTAGGACTTTCCCAAAAAGATGTGTTTGAGGGTCTGTGGCAAAAGGAGCTCTAAGTTGTGTATTCAGTGCTGGAGAGTGACTCACTCTACACAGGTTACACAGCGTTTTGCGAGCACCAATATGCTTAACACTGAAACTGCTACAAGGTGTGTGTAGTATGCTGAATGAAGGCTTGTCATTTCAAAGAAAGAAGAGGAAAACAAAATCCAGGTAGTGAAACGAGCACACCAGTATGGGAGATGTGCATGTGTTCAGTTTCAAGCAGCAGCTCTTTGTGGACACTTGGAAACAGTGCTGTGAAAAAATTTCGTACGAAGCGGGATTTTGCCAAAGTTAAAAGACCTTCCAAAACCAACCCTAAAGAACTTAGCCAAACAATGAATGTTGCAATAAGCTGCTGCAGGAAAGGTGCTTCTGTGACACAACCCCCGAGCAGGTAGCTACATTCTGCACAGTACAAAATGCATATGAATTCCAGGCTGAAAACTCACTCCAGAAGGATGAAATGCATGTGTTTCTCTCTGAAAGAACGCTCAGCCAACAGGCTTCTGCTTGCTCCTTCAAGGTCTTTGTAGAAACTTGTGTTTTCACTGCTGGAATAGGTTTTGGGATGCATTGTTTCAATCTCTTGCAGGCCTCATGTTGTTTCTTAGACAATGTGGAAAAAGAAGGAGTATGTTTCCCAAATCACTTGAAATCCAGCAAAACGCACACTGAATCACTCTTGCTCAAACACGCTCTTTCACCTAATGCGTTGAGAACATTCAAGAAAGCAGAAAAAAAGGGCATTTTGCAGTGAATTTCAGACGGGCATGTAGAAAAAGTCATTTCTATCGGTTGCAGAGTGCAAAAGCATGATTGACTTCATGTACTCCATGAAACCCTTACATCTCCAAGTGACCTGAATTAGGACTTTCCCAAAAAGATGTGTTTGAGGGTCTGTGGCAAAAGGAGCTCTAAGTTGTGTATTCAGTGCTGGAGAGTGAAACACTCTACACAGGTTACACAGCGTTTTGCGAGCACCAACATGCTTAACACTGAAACTGCTACAAGGTGTGTGTAGCATGCTGAATGAAGGCTTGTCATTTCAAAGAAAGAAGAGGAAAACAAAATCCAGGTAGTGAAACGAGCACACCAGTATGGGAGATGTGCATGTGTTCAGTTTCAAGCAGCAGCTCTTTGTGGACACTTGGAAACAGTGCTGTGAAAAAATTTCGTACGAAGCGGGATTTTGCCAAAGTTAAAAGACCTTCCAAAACCAACCCTAAAGAACTTAGCCAAACAATGAATGTTGCAATAAGCTGCTGCAAGAAAGGTGCTTCTATGACACAACCCCCGAGCAGGTAGCTACATTCTGCACAGTACAAAACGCATATGAATTCCAGGCTGAAAACTCACTCCAGAAGGATGAAATGCATGTGTTTCTCTCTGAAAGAACACTCAGCCAACAGGCTTCTGCTTGCTCCTTCAAGGTCTTTGTAGAAACATGTGTTTTCACTGATGGAATAGGTTTTGGGATGCATTGTTTCAGTCTCTTGCAGGCCTCATGTTGTTTCTTAGACAATGTGGAAAAACAAGGAGTATGTTTCCCAAATCACTTGAAATCCAGCAAAACGCACACTGAATCACTCTTGCTCAAACACGCTCTTTCACCTAATGCGTTGAGAACATTCAAGAAAGCAGAAAAAAAGGGCATTTTGCAGTGAATTTCAGACGGGCATGTAGAAAAAGTCATTTCTATCGGTTGCAGAGTGCAAAAGCATGATTGACTTCATGTACTCCATGAAACCCTTACATCTCCAAGTGACCTGAATTAGGACTTTCCCGAAAAGATGTGTTTGAGGGTCTGTGGCAAAAGGAGCTCTAAGTTGTGTATTCAGTGCTGGAGAGTGACACACTCTACACAGGTTACACAGCGTTTTGCTAGCACCAACATGCTTAACACTGAAACTGCTACAAGGTGTGTGTAGTATGCTGAATGAAGGCTTGTCATTTCAAAGAAAGAAGAGGAAAACAAAATCCAGGTAGTGAAACGAGCACACCAGTATGGGAGATGTGCATGTGTTCAGTTTCAAGCAGCAGCTCTTTGTGGACACTTGGAAACAGTGCTGTGAAAAAATTTCGTACGAAGCGGGATTTTGCCAAAGTTAAAAGACCTTCCAAAACCAACCCTAAAGAACTTAGCCAAACAATGAATGTTGCAATAAGCTGCTGCAGGAAAGGTGCTTCTGTGACACAACTCCCAAGCAGGTAGCTACATTGTGCACAGTAGAAAAGGCATATGAATTCCAGGCTGAAAACTCACTCCAGAAGGATGAAATGCATGTGCTTTTCTCTGAAAGAACACTCAGCCAACAGGCTTCTGCTTGCTCCTTCAAGGTCTTTGTAGAAACTTGTGTTTTCACTGCTGGAATAGGTTTTGGGATGCATTGTTTCAATCTCTTGCAGGCCTCATGTTGTTTCTTAGACAATGTGGAAAAAGAAGGAGTATGTTTCCCAAATCACTTGAAATCCAGCAAAACGCACACTGAATCACTCTTGCTCAAACACGCTCTTTCACCTAATGCGTGGAGAACATTCAAGAAAGCAGAAAAAAAGGGCATTTTGCAGTGAATTTCAAACGGGCATGTAGAAAAAGTCATTTCTATCGGTTGCAGAGTGCAAAAGCATGATTGACTTCATGTACTCCATGAAACCCTTACATCTCCAAGTGACCTGAATTAGGACTTTCCCAAAAAGATGTGTTTGAGGGTCTGTGGCAAAAGGAGCTCTAAGTTGTGTATTCAGTGCTGGAGAGTGACTCACTCTACACAGGTTACACAGCGTTTTGCGAGCACCAATATGCTTAACACTGAAACTGCTACAAGGTGTGTGTAGTATGCTGAATGAAGGCTTGTCATTTCAAAGAAAGAAGAGGAAAACAAAATCCAGGTAGTGAAACGAGCACACCAGTATGGGAGATGTGCATGTGTTCAGTTTCAAGCAGCAGCTCTTTGTGGACACTTGGAAACAGTGCTGTGAAAAAATTTCGTACGAAGCGGGATTTTGCCAAAGTTAAAAGACCTTCCAAAACCAACCCTAAAGAACTTAGCCAAACAATGAATGTTGCAATAAGCTGCTGCAGGAAAGGTGCTTCTGTGACACAACCCCCGAGCAGGTAGCTACATTCTGCACAGTACAAAATGCATATGAATTCCAGGCTGAAAACTCACTCCAGAAGGATGAAATGCATGTGTTTCTCTCTGAAAGAACGCTCAGCCAACAGGCTTCTGCTTGCTCCTTCAAGGTCTTTGTAGAAACTTGTGTTTTCACTGCTGGAATAGGTTTTGGGATGCATTGTTTCAATCTCTTGCAGGCCTCATGTTGTTTCTTAGACAATGTGGAAAAAGAAGGAGTATGTTTCCCAAATCACTTGAAATCCAGCAAAACGCACACTGAATCACTCTTGCTCAAACACGCTCTTTCACCTAATGCGTTGAGAACATTCAAGAAAGCAGAAAAAAAGGGCATTTTGCAGTGAATTTCAGACGGGCATGTAGAAAAAGTCATTTCTATCGGTTGCAGAGTGCAAAAGCATGATTGACTTCATGTACTCCATGAAACCCTTACATCTCCAAGTGACCTGAATTAGGACTTTCCCAAAAAGATGTGTTTGAGGGTCTGTGGCAAAAGGAGCTCTAAGTTGTGTATTCAGTGCTGGAGAGTGACTCACTCTACACAGGTTACACAGCGTTTTGCGAGCACCAATATGCTTAACACTGAAACTGCTACAAGGTGTGTGTAGTATGCTGAATGAAGGCTTGTCATTTCAAAGAAAGAAGAGGAAAACAAAATCCAGGTAGTGAAACGAGCACACCAGTATGGGAGATGTGCATGTGTTCAGTTTCAAGCAGCAGCTCTTTGTGGACACTTGGAAACAGTGCTGTGAAAAAATTTCGTACGAAGCGGGATTTTGCCAAAGTTAAAAGACCTTCCAAAACCAACCCTAAAGAACTTAGCCAAACAATGAATGTTGCAATAAGCTGCTGCAGGAAAGGTGCTTCTATGACACAACCCCCGAGCAGGTAGCTACATTCTGCACAGTACAAAATGCATATGAATTCCAGGCTGAAAACTCACTCCAGAAGGATGAAATGCATGTGTTTCTCTCTGAAAGAACGCTCAGCCAACAGGCTTCTGCTTGCTCCTTCAAGGTCTTTGTAGAAACTTGTGTTTTCACTGCTGGAATAGGTTTTGGGATGCATTGTTTCAATCTCTTGCAGGCCTCATGTTGTTTCTTAGACAATGTGGAAAAACAAGGAGTATGTTTCCCAAATCACTTGAAATCCAGCAAAACGCACACTGAATCACTCTTGCTCAAACACGCTCTTTCACCTAATGCGTTGAGAACATTCAAGAAAGCAGAAAAAAAGGGCATTTTGCAGTGAATTTCAGACGGGCATGTAGAAAAAGTCATTTCTATCGGTTGCAGAGTGCAAAAGCATGATTGACTTCATGTACTCCATGAAACCCTTACATCTCCAAGTGACCTGAATTAGGACTTTCCCGAAAAGATGTGTTTGAGGGTCTGTGGCAAAAGGAGCTCTAAGTTGTGTATTCAGTGCTGGAGAGTGAAACACTCTACACAGGTTACACAGCGTTTTGCGAGCACCAACATGCTTAACACTGAAACTGCTACAAGGTGTGTGTAGCATGCTGAATGAAGGCTTGTCATTTCAAAGAAAGAAGAGGAAAACAAAATCCAGGTAGTGAAACGAGCACACCAGTATGGGAGATGTGCATGTGTTCAGTTTCAAGCAGCAGCTCTTTGTGGACACTTGGAAACAGTGCTGTGAAAAAATTTCGTACGAAGCGGGATTTTGCCAAAGTTAAAAGACCTTCCAAAACCAACCCTAAAGAACTTAGCCAAACAATGAATGTTGCAATAAGCTGCTGCAAGAAAGGTGCTTCTATGACACAACCCCCGAGCAGGTAGCTACATTCTGCACAGTACAAAACGCATATGAATTCCAGGCTGAAAACTCACTCCAGAAGGATGAAATGCATGTGTTTCTCTCTGAAAGAACACTCAGCCAACAGGCTTCTGCTTGCTCCTTCAAGGTCTTTGTAGAAACATGTGTTTTCACTGCTGGAATAGGTTTTGGGATGCATTGTTTCAATCTCTTGCAGGCCTCATGTTGTTTCTTAGACAATGTGGAAAAACAAGGAGTATGTTTCCCAAATCACTTGAAATCCAGCAAAACGCACACTGAATCACTCTTGCTCAAACACGCTCTTTCACCTAATGCGTTGAGAACATTCAAGAAAGCAGAAAAGAAGGGCATTTTGCAGTGAATTTCAGACGGGCATGTAGAAAAAGTCATTTCTATCGGTTGCAGAGTGCAAAAGCATGATTGACTTCATGTACTCCATGAAACCCTTACATCTCCAAGTGACCTGAATTAGGACATTCCCGAAAAGATGTGTTTGAGGGTCTGTGGCAAAAGGAGCTCTAAGTTGTGTATTCAGTGCTGGAGAGTGACACACTCTACACAGGTTACACAGCGTTTTGCTAGCACCAACATGCTTAACACTGAAACTGCTACAAGGTGTGTGTAGTATGCTGAATGAAGGCTTGTCATTTCAAAGAAAGAAGAGGAAAACAAAATCCAGGTAGTGAAACGAGCACACCAGTATGGGAGATGTGCATGTGTTCAGTTTCAAGCAGCAGCTCTTTGTGGACACTTGGAAACAGTGCTGTGAAAAAATTTCGTACGAAGCGGGATTTTGCCAAAGTTAAAAGACCTTCCAAAACCAACCCTAAAGAACTTAGCCAAACAATGAATGTTGCAATAAGCTGCTGCAAGAAAGGTGCTTCTATGACACAACCCCCGAGCAGGTAGCTACATTCTGCACAGTACAAAACGCATATGAATTCCAGGCTGAAAACTCACTCCAGAAGGATGAAATGCATGTGTTTCTCTCTGAAAGAACACTCAGCCAACAGGCTTCTGCTTGCTCCTTCAAGGTCTTTGTAGAAACATGTGTTTTCACTGCTGGAATAGGTTTTGGGATGCATTGTTTCAATCTCTTGCAGGCCTCATGTTGTTTCTTAGACAATGTGGAAAAACAAGGAGTATGTTTCCCAAATCACTTGAAATCCAGCAAAACGCACACTGAATCACTCTTGCTCAAACACGCTCTTTCACCTAATGCGTTGAGAACATTCAAGAAAGCAGAAAAGAAGGGCATTTTGCAGTGAATTTCAGACGGGCATGTAGAAAAAGTCATTTCTATCGGTTGCAGAGTGCAAAAGCATGATTGACTTCATGTACTCCATGAAACCCTTACATCTCCAAGTGACCTGAATTAGGACTTTCCCGAAAAGATGTGTTTGAGGGTCTGTGGCAAAAGGAGCTCTAAGTTGTGTATTCAGTGCTGGAGAGTGACACACTCTACACAGGTTACACAGCGTTTTGCTAGCACCAACATGCTTAACACTGAAACTGCTACAAGGTGTGTGTAGTATGCTGAATGAAGGCTTGTCATTTCAAAGAAAGAAGAGGAAAACAAAATCCAGGTAGTGAAACGAGCACACCAGTATGGGAGATGTGCATGTGTTCAGTT
Organism: Miniopterus natalensis; assembly: GCF_054644295.1. Lineage (NCBI taxonomy): Eukaryota > Metazoa > Chordata > Mammalia > Chiroptera > Miniopteridae > Miniopterus > Miniopterus natalensis. Next base: position 84,041 of record NW_028270010.1, on the reverse strand, counting down.
TCAAGCAGCAGCTCTTTGTGGACACTTGGAAACAGTGCTGTGAAAAAATTTCGTACGAAGCGGGATTTTGCCAAAGTTAAAAGACCTTCCAAAACCAACCCTAAAGAACTTAGCCAAACAATGAATGTTGCAATAAGCTGCTGCAGGAAAGGTGCTTCTGTGACACAACTCCCAAGCAGGTAGCTACATTGTGCACAGTAGAAAAGGCATATGAATTCCAGGCTGAAAACTCACTCCAGAAGGATGAAATGCATGTGCTTTTCTCTGAAAGAACACTCAGCCAACAGGCTTCTGCTTGCTCCTTCAAGGTCTTTGTAGAAACTTGTGTTTTCACTGCTGGAATAGGTTTTGGGATGCATTGTTTCAATCTCTTGCAGGCCTCATGTTGTTTCTTAGACAATGTGGAAAAAGAAGGAGTATGTTTCCCAAATCACTTGAAATCCAGCAAAACGCACACTGAATCACTCTTGCTCAAACACGCTCTTTCACCTAATGCGTGGAGAACATTCAAGAAAGCAGAAAAAAAGGGCATTTTGCAGTGAATTTCAAACGGGCATGTAGAAAAAGTCATTTCTATCGGTTGCAGAGTGCAAAAGCATGATTGACTTCATGTACTCCATGAAACCCTTACATCTCCAAGTGACCTGAATTAGGACTTTCCCAAAAAGATGTGTTTGAGGGTCTGTGGCAAAAGGAGCTCTAAGTTGTGTATTCAGTGCTGGAGAGTGACTCACTCTACACAGGTTACACAGCGTTTTGCGAGCACCAATATGCTTAACACTGAAACTGCTACAAGGTGTGTGTAGTATGCTGAATGAAGGCTTGTCATTTCAAAGAAAGAAGAGGAAAACAAAATCCAGGTAGTGAAACGAGCACACCAGTATGGGAGATGTGCATGTGTTCAGTTTCAAGCAGCAGCTCTTTGTGGACACTTGGAAACAGTGCTGTGAAAAAATTTCGTACGAAGCGGGATTTTGCCAAAGTTAAAAGACCTTCCAAAACCAACCCTAAAGAACTTAGCCAAACAATGAATGTTGCAATAAGCTGCTGCAGGAAAGGTGCTTCTGTGACACAACCCCCGAGCAGGTAGCTACATTCTGCACAGTACAAAATGCATATGAATTCCAGGCTGAAAACTCACTCCAGAAGGATGAAATGCATGTGTTTCTCTCTGAAAGAACGCTCAGCCAACAGGCTTCTGCTTGCTCCTTCAAGGTCTTTGTAGAAACTTGTGTTTTCACTGCTGGAATAGGTTTTGGGATGCATTGTTTCAATCTCTTGCAGGCCTCATGTTGTTTCTTAGACAATGTGGAAAAAGAAGGAGTATGTTTCCCAAATCACTTGAAATCCAGCAAAACGCACACTGAATCACTCTTGCTCAAACACGCTCTTTCACCTAATGCGTTGAGAACATTCAAGAAAGCAGAAAAAAAGGGCATTTTGCAGTGAATTTCAGACGGGCATGTAGAAAAAGTCATTTCTATCGGTTGCAGAGTGCAAAAGCATGATTGACTTCATGTACTCCATGAAACCCTTACATCTCCAAGTGACCTGAATTAGGACTTTCCCAAAAAGATGTGTTTGAGGGTCTGTGGCAAAAGGAGCTCTAAGTTGTGTATTCAGTGCTGGAGAGTGACTCACTCTACACAGGTTACACAGCGTTTTGCGAGCACCAATATGCTTAACACTGAAACTGCTACAAGGTGTGTGTAGTATGCTGAATGAAGGCTTGTCATTTCAAAGAAAGAAGAGGAAAACAAAATCCAGGTAGTGAAACGAGCACACCAGTATGGGAGATGTGCATGTGTTCAGTTTCAAGCAGCAGCTCTTTGTGGACACTTGGAAACAGTGCTGTGAAAAAATTTCGTACGAAGCGGGATTTTGCCAAAGTTAAAAGACCTTCCAAAACCAACCCTAAAGAACTTAGCCAAACAATGAATGTTGCAATAAGCTGCTGCAGGAAAGGTGCTTCTATGACACAACCCCCGAGCAGGTAGCTACATTCTGCACAGTACAAAATGCATATGAATTCCAGGCTGAAAACTCACTCCAGAAGGATGAAATGCATGTGTTTCTCTCTGAAAGAACGCTCAGCCAACAGGCTTCTGCTTGCTCCTTCAAGGTCTTTGTAGAAACTTGTGTTTTCACTGCTGGAATAGGTTTTGGGATGCATTGTTTCAATCTCTTGCAGGCCTCATGTTGTTTCTTAGACAATGTGGAAAAACAAGGAGTATGTTTCCCAAATCACTTGAAATCCAGCAAAACGCACACTGAATCACTCTTGCTCAAACACGCTCTTTCACCTAATGCGTTGAGAACATTCAAGAAAGCAGAAAAAAAGGGCATTTTGCAGTGAATTTCAGACGGGCATGTAGAAAAAGTCATTTCTATCGGTTGCAGAGTGCAAAAGCATGATTGACTTCATGTACTCCATGAAACCCTTACATCTCCAAGTGACCTGAATTAGGACTTTCCCGAAAAGATGTGTTTGAGGGTCTGTGGCAAAAGGAGCTCTAAGTTGTGTATTCAGTGCTGGAGAGTGAAACACTCTACACAGGTTACACAGCGTTTTGCGAGCACCAACATGCTTAACACTGAAACTGCTACAAGGTGTGTGTAGCATGCTGAATGAAGGCTTGTCATTTCAAAGAAAGAAGAGGAAAACAAAATCCAGGTAGTGAAACGAGCACACCAGTATGGGAGATGTGCATGTGTTCAGTTTCAAGCAGCAGCTCTTTGTGGACACTTGGAAACAGTGCTGTGAAAAAATTTCGTACGAAGCGGGATTTTGCCAAAGTTAAAAGACCTTCCAAAACCAACCCTAAAGAACTTAGCCAAACAATGAATGTTGCAATAAGCTGCTGCACGAAAGGTGCTTCTATGACACAACCCCCGAGCAGGTAGCTACATTCTGCACAGTACAAAACGCATATGAATTCCAGGCTGAAAACTCACTCCAGAAGGATGAAATGCATGTGTTTCTCTCTGAAAGAACACTCAGCCAACAGGCTTCTGCTTGCTCCTTCAAGGTCTTTGTAGAAACATGTGTTTTCACTGCTGGAATAGGTTTTGGGATGCATTGTTTCAATCTCTTGCAGGCCTCATGTTGTTTCTTAGACAATGTGGAAAAACAAGGAGTATGTTTCCCAAATCACTTGAAATCCAGCAAAACGCACACTGAATCACTCTTGCTCAAACACGCTCTTTCACCTAATGCGTTGAGAACATTCAAGAAAGCAGAAAAGAAGGGCATTTTGCAGTGAATTTCAGACGGGCATGTAGAAAAAGTCATTTCTATCGGTTGCAGAGTGCAAAAGCATGATTGACTTCATGTACTCCATGAAACCCTTACATCTCCAAGTGACCTGAATTAGGACATTCCCGAAAAGATGTGTTTGAGGGTCTGTGGCAAAAGGAGCTCTAAGTTGTGTATTCAGTGCTGGAGAGTGACACACTCTACACAGGTTACACAGCGTTTTGCTAGCACCAACATGCTTAACACTGAAACTGCTACAAGGTGTGTGTAGTATGCTGAATGAAGGCTTGTCATTTCAAAGAAAGAAGAGGAAAACAAAATCCAGGTAGTGAAACGAGCACACCAGTATGGGAGATGTGCATGTGTTCAGTTTCAAGCAGCAGCTCTTTGTGGACACTTGGAAACAGTGCTGTGAAAAAATTTCGTACGAAGCGGGATTTTGCCAAAGTTAAAAGACCTTCCAAAACCAACCCTAAAGAACTTAGCCAAACAATGAATGTTGCAATAAGCTGCTGCAAGAAAGGTGCTTCTATGACACAACCCCCGAGCAGGTAGCTACATTCTGCACAGTACAAAACGCATATGAATTCCAGGCTGAAAACTCACTCCAGAAGGATGAAATGCATGTGTTTCTCTCTGAAAGAACACTCAGCCAACAGGCTTCTGCTTGCTCCTTCAAGGTCTTTGTAGAAACATGTGTTTTCACTGCTGGAATAGGTTTTGGGATGCATTGTTTCAATCTCTTGCAGGCCTCATGTTGTTTCTTAGACAATGTGGAAAAACAAGGAGTATGTTTCCCAAATCACTTGAAATCCAGCAAAACGCACACTGAATCACTCTTGCTCAAACACGCTCTTTCACCTAATGCGTTGAGAACATTCAAGAAAGCAGAAAAGAAGGGCATTTTGCAGTGAATTTCAGACGGGCATGTAGAAAAAGTCATTTCTATCGGTTGCAGAGTGCAAAAGCATGATTGACTTCATGTACTCCATGAAACCCTTACATCTCCAAGTGACCTGAATTAGGACTTTCCCGAAAAGATGTGTTTGAGGGTCTGTGGCAAAAGGAGCTCTAAGTTGTGTATTCAGTGCTGGAGAGTGACACACTCTACACAGGTTACACAGCGTTTTGCTAGCACCAACATGCTTAACACTGAAACTGCTACAAGGTGTGTGTAGTATGCTGAATGAAGGCTTGTCATTTCAAAGAAAGAAGAGGAAAACAAAATCCAGGTAGTGAAACGAGCACACCAGTATGGGAGATGTGCATGTGTTCAGTTTCAAGCAGCAGCTCTTTGTGGACACTTGGAAACAGTGCTGTGAAAAAATTTCGTACGAAGCGGGATTTTGCCAAAGTTAAAAGACCTTCCAAAACCAACCCTAAAGAACTTAGCCAAACAATGAATGTTGCAATAAGCTGCTGCAGGAAAGGTGCTTCTGTGACACAACTCCCAAGCAGGTAGCTACATTGTGCACAGTAGAAAAGGCATATGAATTCCAGGCTGAAAACTCACTCCAGAAGGATGAAATGCATGTGCTTTTCTCTGAAAGAACACTCAGCCAACAGGCTTCTGCTTGCTCCTTCAAGGTCTTTGTAGAAACTTGTGTTTTCACTGCTGGAATAGGTTTTGGGATGCATTGTTTCAATCTCTTGCAGGCCTCATGTTGTTTCTTAGACAATGTGGAAAAAGAAGGAGTATGTTTCCCAAATCACTTGAAATCCAGCAAAACGCACACTGAATCACTCTTGCTCAAACACGCTCTTTCACCTAATGCGTGGAGAACATTCAAGAAAGCAGAAAAAAAGGGCATTTTGCAGTGAATTTCAAACGGGCATGTAGAAAAAGTCATTTCTATCGGTTGCAGAGTGCAAAAGCATGATTGACTTCATGTACTCCATGAAACCCTTACATCTCCAAGTGACCTGAATTAGGACTTTCCCAAAAAGATGTGTTTGAGGGTCTGTGGCAAAAGGAGCTCTAAGTTGTGTATTCAGTGCTGGAGAGTGACTCACTCTACACAGGTTACACAGCGTTTTCCGAGCACCAATATGCTTAACACTGAAACTGCTACAAGGTGTGTGTAGTATGCTGAATGAAGGCTTGTCATTTCAAAGAAAGAAGAGGAAAACAAAATCCAGGTAGTGAAACGAGCACACCAGTATGGGAGATGTGCATGTGTTCAGTTTCAAGCAGCAGCTCTTTGTGGACACTTGGAAACAGTGCTGTGAAAAAATTTCGTACGAAGCGGGATTTTGCCAAAGTTAAAAGACCTTCCAAAACCAACCCTAAAGAACTTAGCCAAACAATGAATGTTGCAATAAGCTGCTGCAGGAAAGGTGCTTCTATGACACAACCCCCGAGCAGGTAGCTACATTCTGCACAGTACAAAATGCATATGAATTCCAGGCTGAAAACTCACTCCAGAAGGATGAAATGCATGTGTTTCTCTCTGAAAGAACGCTCAGCCAACAGGCTTCTGCTTGCTCCTTCAAGGTCTTTGTAGAAACTTGTGTTTTCACTGCTGGAATAGGTTTTGGGATGCATTGTTTCAATCTCTTGCAGGCCTCATGTTGTTTCTTAGACAATGTGGAAAAACAAGGAGTATGTTTCCCAAATCACTTGAAATCCAGCAAAACGCACACTGAATCACTCTTGCTCAAACACGCTCTTTCACCTAATGCGTTGAGAACATTCAAGAAAGCAGAAAAAAAGGGCATTTTGCAGTGAATTTCAGACGGGCATGTAGAAAAAGTCATTTCTATCGGTTGCAGAGTGCAAAAGCATGATTGACTTCATGTACTCCATGAAACCCTTACATCTCCAAGTGACCTGAATTAGGACTTTCCCGAAAAGATGTGTTTGAGGGTCTGTGGCAAAAGGAGCTCTAAGTTGTGTATTCAGTGCTGGAGAGTGAAACACTCTACACAGGTTACACAGCGTTTTGCGAGCACCAACATGCTTAACACTGAAACTGCTACAAGGTGTGTGTAGCATGCTGAATGAAGGCTTGTCATTTCAAAGAAAGAAGAGGAAAACAAAATCCAGGTAGTGAAACGAGCACACCAGTATGGGAGATGTGCATGTGTTCAGTTTCAAGCAGCAGCTCTTTGTGGACACTTGGAAACAGTGCTGTGAAAAAATTTCGTACGAAGCGGGATTTTGCCAAAGTTAAAAGACCTTCCAAAACCAACCCTAAAGAACTTAGCCAAACAATGAATGTTGCAATAAGCTGCTGCACGAAAGGTGCTTCTATGACACAACCCCCGAGCAGGTAGCTACATTCTGCACAGTACAAAACGCATATGAATTCCAGGCTGAAAACTCACTCCAGAAGGATGAAATGCATGTGTTTCTCTCTGAAAGAACACTCAGCCAACAGGCTTCTGCTTGCTCCTTCAAGGTCTTTGTAGAAACATGTGTTTTCACTGCTGGAATAGGTTTTGGGATGCATTGTTTCAATCTCTTGCAGGCCTCATGTTGTTTCTTAGACAATGTGGAAAAACAAGGAGTATGTTTCCCAAATCACTTGAAATCCAGCAAAACGCACACTGAATCACTCTTGCTCAAACACGCTCTTTCACCTAATGCGTTGAGAACATTCAAGAAAGCAGAAAAGAAGGGCATTTTGCAGTGAATTTCAGACGGGCATGTAGAAAAAGTCATTTCTATCGGTTGCAGAGTGCAAAAGCATGATTGACTTCATGTACTCCATGAAACCCTTACATCTCCAAGTGACCTGAATTAGGACTTTCCCAAAAAGATGTGTTTGAGGGTCTGTGGTAAAAGGAGCTCTAAGTTGTGTATTCAGTGCTGGAGAGTGACACACTCTACACAGGTTACACAGCGTTTTGCTAGCACCAACATGCTTAACACTGAAACTGCTACAAGGTGTGTGTAGTATGCTGAATGAAGGCTTGTCATTTCAAAGAAAGAAGAGGAAAACAAAATCCAGGTAGTGAAACGAGCACACCAGTATGGGAGATGTGCATGTGTTCAGTTTCAAGCAGCAGCTCTTTGTGGACACTTGGAAACAGTGCTGTGAAAAAATTTCGTACGAAGCGGGATTTTGCCAAAGTTAAAAGACCTTCCAAAACCAACCCTAAAGAACTTAGCCAAACAATGAATGTTGCAATAAGCTGCTGCAGGAAAGGTGCTTCTCTGACACAACTCCCAAGCAGGTAGCTACATTGTGCACAGTAGAAAAGGCATATGAATTCCAGGCTGAAAACTCACTCCAGAAGGATGAAATGCATGTGCTTTTCTCTGAAAGAACACTCAGCCAACAGGCTTCTGCTTGCTCCTTCAAGGTCTTTGTAGAAACTTGTGTTTTCACTGCTGGAATAGGTTTTGGGATGCATTGTTTCAATCTCTTGCAGGCCTCATGTTGTTTCTTAGACAATGTGGAAAAACAAGGAGTATGTTTCCCAAATCACTTGAAATCCAGCAAAACGCACACTGAATCACTCTTGCTCAAACACGCTCTTTCACCTAATGCGCTGAGAACATTCAAGAAAGCAGAAAAGAAGGGCATTTTGCAGTGAATTTCAGACGGGCATGTAGAAAAAGTCATTTCTATCGGTTGCAGAGTGCAAAAGCATGATTGACTTCATGTACTCCATGAAACCCTTACATCTCCAAGTGACCTGAATTAGGACTTTCCCAAAAAGATGTGTTTGAGGGTCTGTGGCAAAAGGAGCTCTAAGTTGTGTATTCAGTGCTGGAGAGTGAAACACTCTACACAGGTTACACAGCGTTTTGCGAGCACCAACATGCTTAACACTGAAACTGCTACAAGGTGTGTGTAGCATGCTGAATGAAGGCTTGTCATTTCAAAGAAAGAAGAGGAAAACAAAATCCAGGTAGTGAAACGAGCACACCAGTATGGGAGATGTGCATGTGTTCAGTTTCAAGCAGCAGCTCTTTGTGGACACTTGGAAACAGTGCTGTGAAAAAATTTCGTACGAAGCGGGATTTTGCCAAAGTTAAAAGACCTTCCAAAACCAACCCTAAAGAACTTAGCCAAACAATGAATGTTGCAATAAGCTGCTGCACGAAAGGTGCTTCTATGACACAACCCCCGAGCAGGTAGCTACATTCTGCACAGTACAAAACGCATATGAATTCCAGGCTGAAAACTCACTCCAGAAGGATGAAATGCATGTGTTTCTCTCTGAAAGAACACTCAGCCAACAGGCTTCTGCTTGCTCCTTCAAGGTCTTTGTAGAAACATGTGTTTTCACTGCTGGAATAGGTTTTGGGATGCATTGTTTCAATCTCTTGCAGGCCTCATGTTGTTTCTTAGACAATGTGGAAAAACAAGGAGTATGTTTCCCAAATCACTTGAAATCCAGCAAAACGCACACTGAATCACTCTTGCTCAAACACGCTCTTTCACCTAATGCGTTGAGAACATTCAAGAAAGCAGAAAAGAAGGGCATTTTGCAGTGAATTTCAGACGGGCATGTAGAAAAAGTCATTTCTATCGGTTGCAGAGTGCAAAAGCATGATTGACTTCATGTACTCCATGAAACCCTTACATCTCCAAGTGACCTGAATTAGGACTTTCCCAAAAAGATGTGTTTGAGGGTCTGTGGTAAAAGGAGCTCTAAGTTGTGTATTCAGTGCTGGAGAGTGACACACTCTACACAGGTTACACAGCGTTTTGCTAGCACCAACATGCTTAACACTGAAACTGCTACAAGGTGTGTGTAGTATGCTGAATGAAGGCTTGTCATTTCAAAGAAAGAAGAGGGAACCAAAATCCAGGTAGTGAAACGAGCACACCAGTATGGGAGATGTGCATGTGTTCAGTTTCAAGCAGCAGCTCTTTGTGGACACTTGGAAACAGTGCTGTGAAAAAACTTCGTACGAAGCGGGATTTTGCCAAAGTTAAAAGACCTTCCAAAACCAACCCTAAAGAACTTAGCCAAACAATGAATGTTGCAATAAGCTGCTGCAGGAAAGGTGCTTCTGTGACACAACTCCCAAGCAGGTAGCTACATTGTGCACAGTAGAAAAGGCATATGAATTCCAAGCTGAAAACTCACTCCAGAAGGATGAAATGCATGTGCTTTTCTCTGAAAGAACACTCAGCAAACAGGCTTCTGCTTGCTCCTTCAAGGTCTTTGTAGAAACTTGTGTTTTCACTGCTGGAATAGGTTTTGGGATGCATTGTTTCAATCTCTTGCAGGCCTCATGTTGTTTCTTAGACAATGTGGAAAAACAAGGAGTATGTTTCCCAAATCACTTGAAATCCAGCAAAACGCACACTGAATCACTCTTGCTCAAACACGCTCTTTCACCTAATGCGTTGAGAACATTCAAGAAAGCAGAAAAAAAGGGCATTTTGCAGTGAATTTCAGACGGGCATGTAGAAAAAGTCATTTCTATCGGTTGCAGAGTGCAAAAGCATGATTGACTTCATGTTCAAGATGAAATCCTTACATCTCCAAGTGACCTGAATTAGGACTTTCCCGAAAAGATGTGTTTGAGGGTCTGTGGCAAAAGGAGCTCTAAGTTGTGTATTCAGTGCTGGAGAGTGACACACTCTACACAGGTTACACAGCGTTTTGCGAGCACCAACATGCTTAACACTGAAACTGCTACAAGGTGTGTGTAGTATGCTGAATGAAGGCTTGTCATTTCAAAGAAAGAAGAGGAAAACAAAATCCAGGTAGTGAAACGAGCACACCAGTATGGGAGATGTGCATGTGTTCAGTTTCAAGCAGCAGCTCTTTGTGGACACTTGGAAACAGTGCTGTGAAAAAATTTCGTACGAAGCGGGATTTTGCCAAAGTTAAAAGACCTTCCAAAAACAACCCTAAAGAACTTAGCCAAACAATGAATGTTGCAATAAGCTGCTGCAGGAAAGGTGCTTCTGTGACACAACTCCCAAGCAGGTAGCTACATTGTGCACAGTAGAAAAGGCATATGAATTCCAGGCTGAAAACTCACTCCAGAAGGATGAAATGCATGTGCTTTTCTCTGAAAGAACACTCAGCCAACAGGCTTCTGCTTGCTCCTTCAAGGTCTTTGTAGAAACTTGTGTTTTCACTGCTGGAATAGGTTTTGGGATGCATTGTTTCAATCTCTTGCAGGCCTCATGTTGTTTCTTAGACAATGTGGAAAAACAAGGAGTATGTTTCCCAAATCACTTGAAATCCAGCAAAACGCACACTGAATCACTCTTGCTCAAACACGCTCTTTCACCTAATGCGTGGAGAACATTCAAGAAAGCAGAAAAAAAGGGCATTTTGCAGTGAATTTCAAACGGGCATGTAGAAAAAGTCATTTCTATCGGTTGCAGAGTGCAAAAGCATGATTGACTTCATGTACTCCATGAAACCCTTACATCTCCAAGTGACCTGAATTAGGACTTTCCCAAAAAGATGTGTTTGAGGGTCTGTGGCAAAAGGAGCTCTAAGTTGTGTATTCAGTGCTGGAGAGTGACTCACTCTACACAGGTTACACAGCGTTTTGCGAGCACCAATATGCTTAACACTGAAACTGCTACAAGGTGTGTGTAGTATGCTGAATGAAGGCTTGTCATTTCAAAGAAAGAAGAGGAAAACAAAATCCAGGTAGTGAAACGAGCACACCAGTATGGGAGATGTGCATGTGTTCAGTTTCAAGCAGCAGCTCTTTGTGGACACTTGGAAACAGTGCTGTGAAAAAATTTCGTACGAAGCGGGATTTTGCCAAAGTTAAAAGACCTTCCAAAACCAACCCTAAAGAACTTAGCCAAACAATGAATGTTGCAATAAGCTGCTGCAGGAAAGGTGCTTCTGTGACACAACCCCCGAGCAGGTAGCTACATTCTGCACAGTACAAAATGCATATGAATTCCAGGCTGAAAACTCACTCCAGAAGGATGAAATGCATGTGTTTCTCTCTGAAAGAACGCTCAGCCAACAGGCTTCTGCTTGCTCCTTCAAGGTCTTTGTAGAAACTTGTGTTTTCACTGCTGGAATAGGTTTTGGGATGCATTGTTTCAATCTCTTGCAGGCCTCATGTTGTTTCTTAGACAATGTGGAAAAAGAAGGAGTATGTTTCCCAAATCACTTGAAATCCAGCAAAACGCACACTGAATCACTCTTGCTCAAACACGCTCTTTCACCTAATGCGTGGAGAACATTCAAGAAAGCAGAAAAAAAGGGCATTTTGCAGTGAATTTCAAACGGGCATGTAGAAAAAGTCATTTCTATCGGTTGCAGAGTGCAAAAGCATGATTGACTTCATGTACTCCATGAAACCCTTACATCTCCAAGTGACCTGAATTAGGACTTTCCCAAAAAGATGTGTTTGAGGGTCTGTGGCAAAAGGAGCTCTAAGTTGTGTATTCAGTGCTGGAGAGTGACTCACTCTACACAGGTTACACAGCGTTTTGCGAGCACCAATATGCTTAACACTGAAACTGCTACAAGGTGTGTGTAGTATGCTGAATGAAGGCTTGTCATTTCAAAGAAAGAAGAGGAAAACAAAATCCAGGTAGTGAAACGAGCACACCAGTATGGGAGATGTGCATGTGTTCAGTTTCAAGCAGCAGCTCTTTGTGGACACTTGGAAACAGTGCTGTGAAAAAATTTCGTACGAAGCGGGATTTTGCCAAAGTTAAAAGACCTTCCAAAACCAACCCTAAAGAACTTAGCCAAACAATGAATGTTGCAATAAGCTGCTGCAGGAAAGGTGCTTCTGTGACACAACCCCCGAGCAGGTAGCTACATTCTGCACAGTACAAAATGCATATGAATTCCAGGCGGAAAACTCACTCCAGAAGGGTGAAATGCATGTGTTTCTCTCTGAAAGAACGCTCAGCCAACAGGCTTCTGCTTGCTCCTTCAAGGTCTTTGTAGAAACTTGTGTTTTCACTGCTGGAATAGGTTTTGGGATGCATTGTTTCAATCTCTTGCAGGCCTCATGTTGTTTCTTAGACAATGTGGAAAAACAAGGAGTATGTTTCCCAAATCACTTGAAATCCAGGAAAACGCACACTGAATCACTCTTGCTCAAACACGCTCTTTCACCTAATGCGTTGAGAACATTCAAGAAAGCAGAAAAAAAGGGCATTTTGCAGTGAATTTCAGACGGGCATGTAGAAAAAGTCATTTCTATCGGTTGCAGAGTGCAAAAGCATGATTGACTTCATGTACTCCATGAAACCCTTACATCTCCAAGTGACCTGAATTAGGACTTTCCCGAAAAGATGTGTTTGAGGGTCTGTGGCAAAAGGAGCTCTAAGTTGTGTATTCAGTGCTGGAGAGTGAAACACTCTACACAGGTTACACAGCGTTTTGCGAGCACCAACATGCTTAACACTGAAACTGCTACAAGGTGTGTGTAGCATGCTGAATGAAGGCTTGTCATTTCAAAGAAAGAAGAGGAAAACAAAATCCAGGTAGTGAAACGAGCACACCAGTATGGGAGATGTGCATGTGTTCAGTTTCAAGCAGCAGCTCTTTGTGGACACTTGGAAACAGTGCTGTGAAAAAATTTCGTACGAAGCGGGATTTTGCCAAAGTTAAAAGACCTTCCAAAACCAACCCTAAAGAACTTAGCCAAACAATGAATGTTGCAATAAGCTGCTGCAAGAAAGGTGCTTCTATGACACAACCCCCGAGCAGGTAGCTACATTCTGCACAGTACAAAACGCATATGAATTCCAGGCTGAAAACTCACTCCAGAAGGATGAAATGCATGTGTTTCTCTCTGAAAGAACACTCAGCCAACAGGCTTCTGCTTGCTCCTTCAAGGTCTTTGTAGAAACATGTGTTTTCACTGCTGGAATAGGTTTTGGGATGCATTGTTTCAATCTCTTGCAGGCCTCATGTTGTTTCTTAGACAATGTGGAAAAACAAGGAGTATGTTTCCCAAATCACTTGAAATCCAGCAAAACGCACACTGAATCACTCTTGCTCAAACACGCTCTTTCACCTAATGCGTTGAGAACATTCAAGAAAGCAGAAAAGAAGGGCATTTTGCAGTGAATTTCAGACGGGCATGTAGAAAAAGTCATTTCTATCGGTTGCAGAGTGCAAAAGCATGATTGACTTCATGTACTCCATGAAACCCTTACATCTCCAAGTGACCTGAATTAGGACTTTCCCGAAAAGATGTGTTTGAGGGTCTGTGGCAAAAGGAGCTCTAAGTTGTGTATTCAGTGCTGGAGAGTGACACACTCTACACAGGTTACACAGCGTTTTGCTAGCACCAACATGCTTAACACTGAAACTGCTACAAGGTGTGTGTAGTATGCTGAATGAAGGCTTGTCATTTCAAAGAAAGAAGAGGAAAACAAAATCCAGGTAGTGAAACGAGCACACCAGTATGGGAGATGTGCATGTGTTCAGTTTCAAGCAGCAGCTCTTTGTGGACACTTGGAAACAGTGCTGTGAAAAAATTTCGTACGAAGCGGGATTTTGCCAAAGTTAAAAGACCTTCCAAAACCAACCCTAAAGAACTTAGCCAAACAATGAATGTTGCAATAAGCTGCTGCAGGAAAGGTGCTTCTGTGACACAACTCCCAAGCAGGTAGCTACATTGTGCACAGTAGAAAAGGCATATGAATTCCAGGCTGAAAACTCACTCCAGAAGGATGAAATGCATGTGCTTTTCTCTGAAAGAACACTCAGCCAACAGGCTTCTGCTTGCTCCTTCAAGGTCTTTGTAGAAACTTGTGTTTTCACTGCTGGAATAGGTTTTGGGATGCATTGTTTCAATCTCTTGCAGGCCTCATGTTGTTTCTTAGACAATGTGGAAAAACAAGGAGTATGTTTCCCAAATCACTTGAAATCCAGCAAAACGCACACTGAATCACTCTTGCTCAAACACGCTCTTTCACCTAATGCGTGGAGAACATTCAAGAAAGCAGAAAAAAAGGGCATTTTGCAGTGAATTTCAAACGGGCATGTAGAAAAAGTCATTTCTATCGGTTGCAGAGTGCAAAAGCATGATTGACTTCATGTACTCCATGAAACCCTTACATCTCCAAGTGACCTGAATTAGGACTTTCCCAAAAAGATGTGTTTGAGGGTCTGTGGCAAAAGGAGCTCTAAGTTGTGTATTCAGTGCTGGAGAGTGACTCACTCTACACAGGTTACACAGCGTTTTGCGAGCACCAATATGCTTAACACTGAAACTGCTACAAGGTGTGTGTAGTATGCTGAATGAAGGCTTGTCATTTCAAAGAAAGAAGAGGAAAACAAAATCCAGGTAGTGAAACGAGCACACCAGTATGGGAGATGTGCATGTGTTCAGTTTCAAGCAGCAGCTCTTTGTGGACACTTGGAAACAGTGCTGTGAAAAAATTTCGTACGAAGCGGGATTTTGCCAAAGTTAAAAGACCTTCCAAAACCAACCCTAAAGAACTTAGCCAAACAATGAATGTTGCAATAAGCTGCTGCAGGAAAGGTGCTTCTGTGACACAACCCCCGAGCAGGTAGCTACATTCTGCACAGTACAAAATGCATATGAATTCCAGGCTGAAAACTCACTCCAGAAGGATGAAATGCATGTGTTTCTCTCTGAAAGAACGCTCAGCCAACAGGCTTCTGCTTGCTCCTTCAAGGTCTTTGTAGAAACTTGTGTTTTCACTGCTGGAATAGGTTTTGGGATGCATTGTTTCAATCTCTTGCAGGCCTCATGTTGTTTCTTAGACAATGTGGAAAAACAAGGAGTATGTTTCCCAAATCACTTGAAATCCAGCAAAACGCACACTGAATCACTCTTGCTCAAACACGCTCTTTCACCTAATGCGTTGAGAACATTCAAGAAAGCAGAAAAAAAGGGCATTTTGCAGTGAATTTCAGACGGGCATGTAGAAAAAGTCATTTCTATCGGTTGCAGAGTGCAAAAGCATGATTGACTTCATGTACTCCATGAAACCCTTACATCTCCAAGTGACCTGAATTAGGACTTTCCCGAAAAGATGTGTTTGAGGGTCTGTGGCAAAAGGAGCTCTAAGTTGTGTATTCAGTGCTGGAGAGTGAAACACTCTACACAGGTTACACAGCGTTTTGCGAGCACCAACATGCTTAACACTGAAACTGCTACAAGGTGTGTGTAGCATGCTGAATGAAGGCTTGTCATTTCAAAGAAAGAAGAGGAAAACAAAATCCAGGTAGTGAAACGAGCACACCAGTATGGGAGATGTGCATGTGTTCAGTTTCAAGCAGCAGCTCTTTGTGGACACTTGGAAACAGTGCTGTGAAAAAATTTCGTACGAAGCGGGATTTTGCCAAAGTTAAAAGACCTTCCAAAACCAACCCTAAAGAACTTAGCCAAACAATGAATGTTGCAATAAGCTGCTGCAAGAAAGGTGCTTCTATGACACAACCCCCGAGCAGGTAGCTACATTCTGCACAGTACAAAACGCATATGAATTCCAGGCTGAAACCTCACTCCAGAAGGATGAAATGCATGTGTTTCTCTCTGAAAGAACACTCAGCCAACAGGCTTCTGCTTGCTCCTTCAAGGTCTTTGTAGAAACATGTGTTTTCACTGCTGGAATAGGTTTTGGGATGCATTGTTTCAATCTCTTGCAGGCCTCATGTTGTTTCTTAGACAATGTGGAAAAACAAGGAGTATGTTTCCCAAATCACTTGAAATCCAGCAAAACGCACACTGAATCACTCTTGCTCAAACACGCTCTTTCACCTAATGCGTTAAGAACATTCAAGAAAGCAGAAAAGAAGGGCATTTTGCAGTGAATTTCAGACGGGCATGTAGAAAAAGTCATTTCTATCGGTTGCAGAGTGCAAAAGCATGATTGACTTCATGTACTCCATGAAACCCTTACATCTCCAAGTGACCTGAATTAGGACTTTCCCGAAAAGATGTGTTTGAGGGTCTGTGGCAAAAGGAGCTCTAAGTTGTGTATTCAGTGCTGGAGAGTGACACACTCTACACAGGTTACACAGCGTTTTGCTAGCACCAACATGCTTAACACTGAAACTGCTACAAGGTGTGTGTAGTATGCTGAATGAAGGCTTGTCATTTCAAAGAAAGAAGAGGAAAACAAAATCCAGGTAGTGAAACGAGCACACCAGTATGGGAGATGTGCATGTGTTCAGTTTCAAGCAGCAGCTCTTTGTGGACACTTGGAAACAGTGCTGTGAAAAAATTTCGTACGAAGCGGGATTTTGCCAAAGTTAAAAGACCTTCCAAAACCAACCCTAAAGAACTTAGCCAAACAATGAATGTTGCAATAAGCTGCTGCAGGAAAGGTGCTTCTGTGACACAACTCCCAAGCAGGTAGCTACATTGTGCACAGTAGAAAAGGCATATGAATTCCAGGCTGAAAACTCACTCCAGAAGGATGAAATGCATGTGCTTTTCTCTGAAAGAACACTCAGCCAACAGGCTTCTGCTTGCTCCTTCAAGGTCTTTGTAGAAACTTGTGTTTTCACTGCTGGAATAGGTTTTGGGATGCATTGTTTCAATCTCTTGCAGGCCTCATGTTGTTTCTTAGACAATGTGGAAAAACAAGGAGTATGTTTCCCAAATCACTTGAAATCCAGCAAAACGCACACTGAATCACTCTTGCTCAAACACGCTCTTTCACCTAATGCGCTGAGAACATTCAAGAAAGCAGAAAAGAAGGGCATTTTGCAGTGAATTTCAGACGGGCATGTAGAAAAAGTCATTTCTATCGGTTGCAGAGTGCAAAAGCATGATTGACTTCATGTACTCCATGAAACCCTTACATCTCCAAGTGACCTGAATTAGGACTTTCCCAAAAAGATGTGTTTGAGGGTCTGTGGCAAAAGGAGCTCTAAGTTGTGTATTCAGTGCTGGAGAGTGACACACTCTACACAGGTTACACAGCGTTTTGCGAGCACCAACATGCTTAACACTGAAACTGCTACAAGGTGTGTGTAGTATGCTGAATGAAGGCTTGTCATTTCAAAGAAAGAAGAGGAAAACAAAATCCAGGTAGTGAAACGAGCACACCAGTATGGGAGATGTGCATGTGTTCAGTTTCAAGCAGCAGCTCTTTGTGGACACTTGGAAACAGTGCTGTGAAAAAATTTCGTACGAAGCGGGATTTTGCCAAAGTTAAAAGACCTTCCAAAAACAACCCTAAAGAACTTAGCCAAACAATGAATGTTGCAATAAGCTGCTGCAGGAAAGGTGCTTCTGTGACACAACTCCCAAGCAGGTAGCTACATTGTGCACAGTAGAAAAGGCATATGAATTCCAGGCTGAAAACTCACTCCAGAAGGATGAAATGCATGTGCTTTTCTCTGAAAGAACACTCAGCCAACAGGCTTCTGCTTGCTCCTTCAAGGTCTTTGTAGAAACTTGTGTTTTCACTGCTGGATTAGGTTTTGGGATGCATTGTTTCAATCTCTTGCAGGCCTCATGTTGTTTCTTAGACAATGTGGAAAAAGAAGGAGTATGTTTCCCAAATCACTTGAAATCCAGCAAAACGCACACTGAATCACTCTTGCTCAAACACGCTCTTTCACCTAATGCGTGGAGAACATTCAAGAAAGCAGAAAAAAAGGGCATTTTGCAGTGAATTTCAAACGGGCATGTAGAAAAAGTCATTTCTATCGGTTGCAGAGTGCAAAAGCATGATTGACTTCATGTACTCCATGAAACCCTTACATCTCCAAGTGACCTGAATTAGGACTTTCCCAAAAAGATGTGTTTGAGGGTCTGTGGCAAAAGGAGCTCTAAGTTGTGTATTCAGTGCTGGAGAGTGACTCACTCTACACAGGTTACACAGCGTTTTGCGAGCACCAATATGCTTAACACTGAAACTGCTACAAGGTGTGTGTAGTATGCTGAATGAAGGCTTGTCATTTCAAAGAAAGAAGAGGAAAACAAAATCCAGGTAGTGAAACGAGCACACCAGTATGGGAGATGTGCATGTGTTCAGTTTCAAGCAGCAGCTCTTTGTGGACACTTGGAAACAGTGCTGTGAAAAAATTTCGTACGAAGCGGGATTTTGCCAAAGTTAAAAGACCTTCCAAAACCAACCCTAAAGAACTTAGCCAAACAATGAATGTTGCAATAAGCTGCTGCAGGAAAGGTGCTTCTGTGACACAACCCCCGAGCAGGTAGCTACATTCTGCACAGTACAAAATGCATATGAATTCCAAGCTGAAAACTCACTCCAGAAGGATGAAATGCATGTGTTTCTCTCTGAAAGAACGCTCAGCCAACAGGCTTCTGCTTGCTCCTTCAAGGTCTTTGTAGAAACTTGTGTTTTCACTGCTGGAATAGGTTTTGGGATGCATTGTTTCAATCTCTTGCAGGCCTCATGTTGTTTCTTAGACAATGTGGAAAAAGAAGGAGTATGTTTCCCAAATCACTTGAAATCCAGCAAAACGCACACTGAATCACTCTTGCTCAAACACGCTCTTTCACCTAATGCGTGGAGAACATTCAAGAAAGCAGAAAAAAAGGGCATTTTGCAGTGAATTTCAAACGGGCATGTAGAAAAAGTCATTTCTATCGGTTGCAGAGTGCAAAAGCATGATTGACTTCATGTACTCCATGAAACCCTTACATCTCCAAGTGACCTGAATTAGGACTTTCCCAAAAAGATGTGTTTGAGGGTCTGTGGCAAAAGGAGCTCTAAGTTGTGTATTCAGTGCTGGAGAGTGACTCACTCTACACAGGTTACACAGCGTTTTGCGAGCACCAATATGCTTAACACTGAAACTGCTACAAGGTGTGTGTAGTATGCTGAATGAAGGCTTGTCATTTCAAAGAAAGAAGAGGAAAACAAAATCCAGGTAGTGAAACGAGCACACCAGTATGGGAGATGTGCATGTGTTCAGTTTCAAGCAGCAGCTCTTTGTGGACACTTGGAAACAGTGCTGTGAAAAAATTTCGTACGAAGCGGGATTTTGCCAAAGTTAAAAGACCTTCCAAAACCAACCCTAAAGAACTTAGCCAAACAATGAATGTTGCAATAAGCTGCTGCAGGAAAGGTGCTTCTGTGACACAACCCCCGAGCAGGTAGCTACATTCTGCACAGTACAAAATGCATATGAATTCCAAGCTGAAAACTCACTCCAGAAGGATGAAATGCATGTGTTTCTCTCTGAAAGAACGCTCAGCCAACAGGCTTCTGCTTGCTCCTTCAAGGTCTTTGTAGAAACTTGTGTTTTCACTGCTGGAATAGGTTTTGGGATGCATTGTTTCAATCTCTTGCAGGCCTCATGTTGTTTCTTAGACAATGTGGAAAAAGAAGGAGTATGTTTCCCAAATCACTTGAAATCCAGCAAAACGCACACTGAATCACTCTTGCTCAAACACGCTCTTTCACCTAATGCGTTGAGAACATTCAAGAAAGCAGAAAAAAAGGGCATTTTGCAGTGAATTTCAGACGGGCATGTAGAAAAAGTCATTTCTATCGGTTGCAGAGTGCAAAGGCATGATTGACTTCATGTACTCCATGAAACCCTTACATCTCCAAGTGACCTGAATTAGGACTTTCCCAAAAAGATGTGTTTGAGGGTCTGTGGCAAAAGGAGCTCTAAGTTGTGTATTCAGTGCTGGAGAGTGACTCACTCTACACAGGTTACACAGCGTTTTGCGAGCACCAATATGCTTAACACTGAAACTGCTACAAGGTGTGTGTAGTATGCTGAATGAAGGCTTGTCATTTCAAAGAAAGAAGAGGAAAACAAAATCCAGGTAGTGAAACGAGCACACCAGTATGGGAGATGTGCATGTGTTCAGTTTCAAGCAGCAGCTCTTTGTGGACACTTGGAAACAGTGCTGTGAAAAAATTTCGTACGAAGCGGGATTTTGCCAAAGTTAAAAGACCTTCCAAAACCAACCCTAAAGAACTTAGCCAAACAATGAATGTTGCAATAAGCTGCTGCAGGAAAGGTGCTTCTATGACACAACCCCCGAGCAGGTAGCTACATTCTGCACAGTACAAAACGCATATGAATTCCAGGCTGAAAACTCACTCCAGAAGGATGAAATGCATGTGTTTCTCTCTGAAAGAACGCTCAGCCAACAGGCTTCTGCTTGCTCCTTCAAGGTCTTTGTAGAAACTTGTGTTTTCACTGCTGGAATAGGTTTTGGGATGCATTGTTTCAATCTCTTGCAGGCCTCATGTTGTTTCTTAGACAATGTGGAAAAACAAGGAGTATGTTTCCCAAATCACTTGAAATCCAGCAAAACGCACACTGAATCACTCTTGCTCAAACACGCTCTTTCACCTAATGCGTTGAGAACATTCAAGAAAGCAGAAAAAAAGGGCATTTTGCAGTGAATTTCAGACGGGCATGTAGAAAAAGTCATTTCTATCGGTTGCAGAGTGCAAAAGCATGATTGACTTCATGTACTCCATGAAACCCTTACATCTCCAAGTGACCTGAATTAGGACTTTCCCAAAAAGATGTGTTTGAGGGTCTGTGGCAAAAGGAGCTCTAAGTTGTGTATTCAGTGCTGGAGAGTGACTCACTCTACACAGGTTACACAGCGTTTTGCGAGCACCAATATGCTTAACACTGAAACTGCTACAAGGTGTGTGTAGTATGCTGAATGAAGGCTTGTCATTTCAAAGAAAGAAGAGGAAAACAAAATCCAGGTAGTGAAACGAGCACACCAGTATGGGAGATGTGCATGTGTTCAGTTTCAAGCAGCAGCTCTTTGTGGACACTTGGAAACAGTGCTGTGAAAAAATTTCGTACGAAGCGGGATTTTGCCAAAGTTAAAAGACCTTCCAAAACCAACCCTAAAGAACTTAGCCAAACAATGAATGTTGCAATAAGCTGCTGCAGGAAAGGTGCTTCTATGACACAACCCCCGAGCAGGTAGCTACATTCTGCACAGTACAAAATGCATATGAATTCCAGGCTGAAAACTCACTCCAGAAGGATGAAATGCATGTGTTTCTCTCTGAAAGAACGCTCAGCCAACAGGCTTCTGCTTGCTCCTTCAAGGTCTTTGTAGAAACTTGTGTTTTCACTGCTGGAATAGGTTTTGGGATGCATTGTTTCAATCTCTTGCAGGCCTCATGTTGTTTCTTAGACAATGTGGAAAAACAAGGAGTATGTTTCCCAAATCACTTGAAATCCAGCAAAACGCACACTGAATCACTCTTGCTCAAACACGCTCTTTCACCTAATGCGTTGAGAACATTCAAGAAAGCAGAAAAAAAGGGCATTTTGCAGTGAATTTCAGACGGGCATGTAGAAAAAGTCATTTCTATCGGTTGCAGAGTGCAAAAGCATGATTGACTTCATGTACTCCATGAAACCCTTACATCTCCAAGTGACCTGAATTAGGACTTTCCCGAAAAGATGTGTTTGAGGGTCTGTGGCAAAAGGAGCTCTAAGTTGTGTATTCAGTGCTGGAGAGTGACACACTCTACACAGGTTACACAGCGTTTTGCGAGCACCAACATGCTTAACACTGAAACTGCTACAAGGTGTGTGTAGCATGCTGAATGAAGGCTTGTCATTTCAAAGAAAGAAGAGGAAAACAAAATCCAGGTAGTGAAACGAGCACACCAGTATGGGAGATGTGCATGTGTTCAGTTTCAAGCAGCAGCTCTTTGTGGACACTTGGAAACAGTGCTGTGAAAAAATTTCGTACGAAGCGGGATTTTGCCAAAGTTAAAAGACCTTCCAAAACCAACCCTAAAGAACTTAGCCAAACAATGAATGTTGCAATAAGCTGCTGCAGGAAAGGTGCTTCTATGACACAACCCCCGAGCAGGTAGCTACATTCTGCACAGTACAAAATGCATATGAATTCCAGGCTGAAAACTCACTCCAGAAGGATGAAATGCATGTGTTTCTCTCTGAAAGAACGCTCAGCCAACAGGCTTCTGCTTGCTCCTTCAAGGTCTTTGTAGAAACTTGTGTTTTCACTGCTGGAATAGGTTTTGGGATGCATTGTTTCAATCTCTTGCAGGCCTCATGTTGTTTCTTAGACAATGTGGAAAAACAAGGAGTATGTTTCCCAAATCACTTGAAATCCAGCAAAACGCACACTGAATCACTCTTGCTCAAACACGCTCTTTCACCTAATGCGTTGAGAACATTCAAGAAAGCAGAAAAAAAGGGCATTTTGCAGTGAATTTCAGACGGGCATGTAGAAAAAGTCATTTCTATCGGTTGCAGAGTGCAAAAGCATGATTGACTTCATGTAGTCCATGAAACCCTTACATCTCCAAGTGACCTGAATTAGGACTTTCCCGAAAAGATGTGTTTGAGGGTCTGTGGCAAAAGGAGCTCTAAGTTGTGTATTCAGTGCTGGAGAGTGACACACTCTACACAGGTTACACAGCGTTTTGCGAGCACCAACATGCTTAACACTGAAACTGCTACAAGGTGTGTGTAGCATGCTGAATGAAGGCTTGTCATTTCAAAGAAAGAAGAGGAAAACAAAATCCAGGTAGTGAAACGAGCACACCAGTATGGGAGATGTGCATGTGTTCAGTTTCAAGCAGCAGCTCTTTGTGGACACTTGGAAACAGTGCTGTGAAAAAATTTCGTACGAAGCGGGATTTTGCCAAAGTTAAAAGACCTTCCAAAACCAACCCTAAAGAACTTAGCCAAACAATGAATGTTGCAATAAGCTGCTGCAGGAAAGGTGCTTCTATGACACAACCCCCGAGCAGGTAGCTACATTCTGCACAGTACAAAATGCATATGAATTCCAGGCTGAAAACTCACTCCAGAAGGATGAAATGCATGTGTTTCTCTCTGAAAGAACGCTCAGCCAACAGGCTTCTGCTTGCTCCTTCAAGGTCTTTGTAGAAACTTGTGTTTTCACTGCTGGAATAGGTTTTGGGATGCATTGTTTCAATCTCTTGCAGTCCTCATGTTGTTTCTTAGACAATGTGGAAAAAGAAGGAGTATGTTTCCCAAATCACTTGAAATCCAGCAAAACGCACACTGAATCACTCTTGCTCAAACACGCTCTTTCACCTAATGCGTTGAGAACATTCAAGAAAGCAGAAAAAAAGGGCATTTTGCAGTGAATTTCAGACGGGCATGTAGAAAAAGTCATTTCTATCGGTTGCAGAGTGCAAAAGCATGATTGACTTCATGTACTCCATGAAACCCTTACATCTCCAAGTGACCTGAATTAGGACTTTCCCAAAAAGATGTGTTTGAGGGTCTGTGGCAAAAGGAGCTCTAAGTTGTGTATTCAGTGCTGGAGAGTGACTCACTCTACACAGGTTACACAGCGTTTTGCGAGCACCAATATGCTTAACACTGAAACTGCTACAAGGTGTGTGTAGTATGCTGAATGAAGGCTTGTCATTTCAAAGAAAGAAGAGGAAAACAAAATCCAGGTAGTGAAACGAGCACACCAGTATGGGAGATGTGCATGTGTTCAGTTTCAAGCAGCAGCTCTTTGTGGACACTTGGAAACAGTGCTGTGAAAAAATTTCGTACGAAGCGGGATTTTGCCAAAGTTAAAAGACATTCCAAAACCAACCCTAAAGAACTTAGCCAAACAATGAATGTTGCAATAAGCTGCTGCAAGAAAGGTGCTTCTATGACACAACCCCCGAGCAGGTAGCTACATTCTGCACAGTACAAAACGCATATGAATTCCAGGCTGAAAACTCACTCCAGAAGGATGAAATGCATGTGTTTCTCTCTGAAAGAACACTCAGCCAACAGGCTTCTGCTTGCTCCTTCAAGGTCTTTGTAGAAACATGTGTTTTCACTGCTGGAATAGGTTTTGGGATGCATTGTTTCAATCTCTTGCAGGCCTCATGTTGTTTCTTAGACAATGTGGAAAAACAAGGAGTATGTTTCCCAAATCACTTGAAATCCAGCAAAACGCACACTGAATCACTCTTGCTCAAACACGCTCTTTCACCTAATGCGTTGAGAACATTCAAGAAAGCAGAAAAGAAGGGCATTTTGCAGTGAATTTCAGACGGGCATGTAGAAAAAGTCATTTCTATCGGTTGCAGAGTGCAAAAGCATGATTGACTTCATGTACTCCATGAAACCCTTACATCTCCAAGTGACCTGAATTAGGACTTTCCCGAAAAGATGTGTTTGAGGGTCTGTGGCAAAAGGAGCTCTAAGTTGTGTATTCAGTGCTGGAGAGTGACACACTCTACACAGGTTACACAGCGTTTTGCGAGCACCAATATGCTTAACAGTGAAACTGCTACAAGGTGTGTGTTGTATGCTGAATGAAGGCTTGTCATTTCAAAGAAAGAAGAGGAAAACAAAATCCAGGTAGTGAAACGAGCACACCAGTATGGGAGATGTGCATGTGTTCAGTTTCAAGCAGCAGCTCTTTGTGGACACTTGGAAACAGTGCTGTGAAAAAATTTCGTACGAAGCGGGATTTTGCCAAAGTTAAAAGACCTTCCAAAACCAACCCTAAAGAACTTAGCCAAACAATGAATGTTGCAATAAGCTGCTGCAGGAAAGGTGCTTCTGTGACACAACTCCCAAGCAGGTAGCTACATTGTGCACAGTAGAAAAGGCATATGAATTCCAGGCTGAAAACTCACTCCAGAAGGATGAAATGCATGTGCTTCTCTCTGAAAGAACGCTCAGCCAACAGGCTTCTGCTTGCTCCTTCAAGGTCTTTGTAGAAACTTGTGTTTTCACTGCTGGAATAGGTTTTGGGATGCATTGTTTCAATCTCTTGCAGGCCTCATGTTGTTTCTTAGACAATGTGGAAAAACAAGGAGTATGTTTCCCAAATCACTTGAAATCCAGCAAAACGCACACTGAATCACTCTTGCTCAAACACGCTCTTTCACCTAATGCGTTGAGAACATTCAAGAAAGCAGAAAAAAAGGGCATTTTGCAGTGAATTTCAGACGGGCATGTAGAAAAAGTCATTTCTATCGGTTGCAGAGTGCAAAAGCATGATTGACTTCATGTACTCCATGAAACCCTTACATCTCCAAGTGACCTGAATTAGGACTTTCCCAAAAAGATGTGTTTGAGGGTCTGTGGCAAAAGGAGCTCTAAGTTGTGTATTCAGTGCTGGAGAGTGACTCACTCTACACAGGTTACACAGCGTTTTGCGAGCACCAATATGCTTAACACTGAAACTGCTACAAGGTGTGTGTAGTATGCTGAATGAAGGCTTGTCATTTCAAAGAAAGAAGAGGAAAACAAAATCCAGGTAGTGAAACGAGCACACCAGTATGGGAGATGTGCATGTGTTCAGTTTCAAGCAGCAGCTCTTTGTGGACACTTGGAAACAGTGCTGTGAAAAAATTTCGTACGAAGCGGGATTTTGCCAAAGTTAAAAGACCTTCCAAAACCAACCCTAAAGAACTTAGCCAAACAATGAATGTTGCAATAAGCTGCTGCAGGAAAGGTGCTTCTATGACACAACCCCCGAGCAGGTAGCTACATTCTGCACAGTACAAAATGCATATGAATTCCAGGCTGAAAACTCACTCCAGAAGGATGAAATGCATGTGTTTCTCTCTGAAAGAACGCTCAGCCAACAGGCTTCTGCTTGCTCCTTCAAGGTCTTTGTAGAAACTTGTGTTTTCACTGCTGGAATAGGTTTTGGGATGCATTGTTTCAATCTCTTGCAGGCCTCATGTTGTTTCTTAGACAATGTGGAAAAACAAGGAGTATGTTTCCCAAATCACTTGAAATCCAGCAAAACGCACACTGAATCACTCTTGCTCAAACACGCTCTTTCACCTAATGCGTTGAGAACATTCAAGAAAGCAGAAAAAAAGGGCATTTTGCAGTGAATTTCAGACGGGCATGTAGAAAAAGTCATTTCTATCGGTTGCAGAGTGCAAAAGCATGATTGACTTCATGTAGTCCATGAAACCCTTACATCTCCAACTGACCTGAATTAGGACTTTCCCGAAAAGATGTGTTTGAGGGTCTGTGGCAAAAGGAGCTCTAAGTTGTGTATTCAGTGCTGGAGAGTGACACACTCTACACAGGTTACACAGCGTTTTGCGAGCACCAACATGCTTAACACTGAAACTGCTACAAGGTGTGTGTAGCATGCTGAATGAAGGCTTGTCATTTCAAAGAAAGAAGAGGAAAACAAAATCCAGGTAGTGAAACGAGCACACCAGTATGGGAGATGTGCATGTGTTCAGTTTCAAGCAGCAGCTCTTTGTGGACACTTGGAAACAGTGCTGTGAAAAAATTTCGTACGAAGCGGGATTTTGCCAAAGTTAAAAGACCTTCCAAAACCAACCCTAAAGAACTTAGCCAAACAATGAATGTTGCAATAAGCTGCTGCAGGAAAGGTGCTTCTATGACACAACCCCCGAGCAGGTAGCTACATTCTGCACAGTACAAAATGCATATGAATTCCAGGCTGAAAACTCACTCCAGAAGGATGAAATGCATGTGTTTCTCTCTGAAAGAACGCTCAGCCAACAGGCTTCTGCTTGCTCCTTCAAGGTCTTTGTAGAAACTTGTGTTTTCACTGCTGGAATAGGTTTTGGGATGCATTGTTTCAATCTCTTGCAGGCCTCATGTTGTTTCTTAGACAATGTGGAAAAAGAAGGAGTATGTTTCCCAAATCACTTGAAATCCAGCAAAACGCACACTGAATCACTCTTGCTCAAACACGCTCTTTCACCTAATGCGTTGAGAACATTCAAGAAAGCAGAAAAAAAGGGCATTTTGCAGTGAATTTCAGACGGGCATGTAGAAAAAGTCATTTCTATCGGTTGCAGAGTGCAAAAGCATGATTGACTTCATGTACTCCATGAAACCCTTACATCTCCAAGTGACCTGAATTAGGACTTTCCCAAAAAGATGTGTTTGAGGGTCTGTGGCAAAAGGAGCTCTAAGTTGTGTATTCAGTGCTGGAGAGTGACTCACTCTACACAGGTTACACAGCGTTTTGCGAGCACCAATATGCTTAACACTGAAACTGCTACAAGGTGTGTGTAGTATGCTGAATGAAGGCTTGTCATTTCAAAGAAAGAAGAGGAAAACAAAATCCAGGTAGTGAAACGAGCACACCAGTATGGGAGATGTGCATGTGTTCAGTTTCAAGCAGCAGCTCTTTGTGGACACTTGGAAACAGTGCTGTGAAAAAATTTCGTACGAAGCGGGATTTTGCCAAAGTTCAAAGACCTTCCAAAACCAACCCTAAAGAACTTAGCCAAACAATGAATGTTGCAATAAGCTGCTGCAGGAAAGGTGCTTCTGTGACACAACCCCCGAGCAGGTAGCTACATTCTGCACAGTACAAAATGCATATGAATTCCAAGCTGAAAACTCACTCCAGAAGGATGAAATGCATGTGTTTCTCTCTGAAAGAACGCTCAGCCAACAGGCTTCTGCTTGCTCCTTCAAGGTCTTTGTAGAAACTTGTGTTTTCACTGCTGGAATAGGTTTTGGGATGCATTGTTTCAATCTCTTGCAGGCCTCATGTTGTTTCTTAGACAATGTGGAAAAAGAAGGAGTATGTTTCCCAAATCACTTGAAATCCAGCAAAACGCACACTGAATCACTCTTGCTCAAACACGCTCTTTCACCTAATGCGTTGAGAACATTCAAGAAAGCAGAAAAAAAGGGCATTTTGCAGTGAATTTCAGACGGGCATGTAGAAAAAGTCATTTCTATCGGTTGCAGAGTGCAAAAGCATGATTGACTTCATGTACTCCATGAAACCCTTACATCTCCAAGTGACCTGAATTAGGACTTTCCCAAAAAGATGTGTTTGAGGGTCTGTGGCAAAAGGAGCTCTAAGTTGTGTATTCAGTGCTGGAGAGTGACTCACTCTACACAGGTTACACAGCGTTTTGCGAGCACCAACATGCTTAACACTGAAACTGCTACAAGGTGTGTGTAGTATGCTGAATGAAGGCTTGTCATTTCAAAGAAAGAAGAGGAAAACAAAATCCAGGTAGTGAAACGAGCACACCAGTATGGGAGATGTGCATGTGTTCAGTTTCAAGCAGCAGCTCTTTGTGGACACTTGGAAACAGTGCTGTGAAAAAATTTCGTACGAAGCGGGATTTTGCCAAAGTTAAAAGACCTTCCAAAACCAACCCTAAAGAACTTAGCCAAACAATGAATGTTGCAATAAGCTGCTGCAGGAAAGGTGCTTCTATGACACAACCCCCGAGCAGGTAGCTACATTCTGCACAGTACAAAATGCATATGAATTCCAGGCTGAAAACTCACTCCAGAAGGATGAAATGCATGTGTTTCTCTCTGAAAGAACGCTCAGCCAACAGGCTTCTGCTTGCTCCTTCAAGGTCTTTGTAGAAACTTGTGTTTTCACTGCTGGAATAGGTTTTGGGATGCATTGTTTCAATCTCTTGCAGGCCTCATGTTGTTTCTTAGACAATGTGGAAAAAGAAGGAGTATGTTTCCCAAATCACTTGAAATCCAGCAAAACGCACACTGAATCACTCTTGCTCAAACACGCTCTTTCACCTAATGCGTTGAGAACATTCAAGAAAGCAGAAAAAAAGGGCATTTTGCAGTGAATTTCAGACGGGCATGTAGAAAAAGTCATTTCTATCGGTTGCAGAGTGCAAAAGCATGATTGACTTCATGTACTCCATGAAACCCTTACATCTCCAAGTGACCTGAATTAGGACTTTCCCAAAAAGATGTGTTTGAGGGTCTGTGGCAAAAGGAGCTCTAAGTTGTGTATTCAGTGCTGGAGAGTGACTCACTCTACACAGGTTACACAGCGTTTTGCGAGCACCAATAGGCTTAACACTGAAACTGCTACAAGGTGTGTGTAGTATGCTGAATGAAGGCTTGTCATTTCAAAGAAAGAAGAGGAAAACAAAATCCAGGTAGTGAAACGAGCACACCAGTATGGGAGATGTGCATGTGTTCAGTTTCAAGCAGCAGCTCTTTGTGGACACTTGGAAACAGTGCTGTGAAAAAATTTCGTACGAAGCGGGATTTTGCCAAAGTTAAAAGACCTTCCAAAACCAACCCTAAAGAACTTAGCCAAACAATGAATGTTGCAATAAGCTGCTGCAGGAAAGGTGCTTGTATGACACAACTCCCAAGCAGGTAGCTACATTGTGCACAGTAGAAAAGGCATATGAATTCCAGGCTGAAAACTCACTCCACAAGGATGAAATGCATGTGCTTTTCTCTGAAAGAACACTCAGCCAACAGGCTTCTGCTTGCTCCTTCAAGGTCTTTGTAGAAACTTGTGTTTTCACTGCTGGAATAGGTTTTGGGATGCATTGTTTCAATCTCTTGCAGGCCTCATGTTGTTTCTTAGACAATGTGGAAAAAGAAGGAGTATGTTTCCCAAATCACTTGAAATCCAGCAAAACGCACACTGAATCACTCTTGCTCAAACACGCTCTTTCACCTAATGCGTTGAGAACATTCAAGAAAGCAGAAAAAAAGGGCATTTTGCAGTGAATTTCAGACGGGCATGTAGAAAAAGTCATTTCTATCGGTTGCAGAGTGCAAAAGCATGATTGACTTCATGTACTCCATGAAACCCTTACATCTCCAAGTGACCTGAATTAGGACTTTCCCGAAAAGATGTGTTTGAGGGTCTGTGGCAAAAGGAGCTCTAAGTTGTGTATTCAGTGCTGGAGAGTGACACACTCTACACAGGTTACACAGCGTTTTGCGAGCACCAACATGCTTAACACTGAAACTGCTACAAGGTGTGTGTAGTATGCTGAATGAAGGCTTGTCATTTCAAAGAAAGAAGAGGAAAACAAAATCCAGGTAGTGAAACGAGCACACCAGTATGGGAGATGTGCATGTGTTCAGTTTCAAGCAGCAGCTCTTTGTGGACACTTGGAAACAGTGCTGTGAAAAAATTTCGTACGAAGCGGGATTTTGCCAAAGTTAAAAGACCTTCCAAAACCAACCCTAAAGAACTTAGCCAAACAATGAATGTTGCAATAAGCTGCTGCAGGAAAGGTGCTTCTGTGACACAACCCCCGAGCAGGTAGCTACATTCTGCACAGTACAAAATGCATATGAATTCCAGGCTGAAAACTCACTCCAGAAGGATGAAATGCATGTGTTTCTCTCTGAAAGAACGCTCAGCCAACAGGCTTCTGCTTGCTCCTTCAAGGTCTTTGTAGAAACTTGTGTTTTCACTGCTGGAATAGGTTTTGGGATGCATTGTTTCAATCTCTTGCAGGCCTCATGTTGTTTCTTAGACAATGTGGAAAAAGAAGGAGTATGTTTCCCAAATCACTTGAAATCCAGCAAAACGCACACTGAATCACTCTTGCTCAAACACGCTCTTTCACCTAATGCGTTGAGAACATTCAAGAAAGCAGAAAAAAAGGGCATTTTGCAGTGAATTTCAGACGGGCATGTAGAAAAAGTCATTTCTATCGGTTGCAGAGTGCAAAAGCATGATTGACTTCATGTACTCCATGAAACCCTTACATCTCCAAGTGACCTGAATTAGGACTTTCCCAAAAAGATGTGTTTGAGGGTCTGTGGCAAAAGGAGCTCTAAGTTGTGTATTCAGTGCTGGAGAGTGACTCACTCTACACAGGTTACACAGCGTTTTGCGAGCACCAATATGCTTAACACTGAAACTGCTACAAGGTGTGTGTAGTATGCTGAATGAAGGCTTGTCATTTCAAAGAAAGAAGAGGAAAACAAAATCCAGGTAGTGAAACGAGCACACCAGTATGGGAGATGTGCATGTGTTCAGTTTCAAGCAGCAGCTCTTTGTGGACACTTGGAAACAGTGCTGTTAAAAAATTTCGTACGAAGCGGGATTTTGCCAAAGTTAAAAGACCTTCCAAAACCAACCCTAAAGAACTTAGCCAAACAATGAATGTTGCAATAAGCTGCTGCAGGAAAGGTGCTTCTGTGACACAACCCCCGAGCAGGTAGCTACATTCTGCACAGTACAAAATGCATATGAATTCCAAGCTGAAAACTCACTCCAGAAGGATGAAATGCATGTGTTTCTCTCTGAAAGAACGCTCAGCCAACAGGCTTCTGCTTGCTCCTTCAAGGTCTTTGTAGAAACTTGTGTTTTCACTGCTGGAATAGGTTTTGGGATGCATTGTTTCAATCTCTTGCAGGCCTCATGTTGTTTCTTAGACAATGTGGAAAAAGAAGGAGTATGTTTCCCAAATCACTTGAAATCCAGCAAAACGCACACTGAATCACTCTTGCTCAAACACGCTCTTTCACCTAATGCGTTGAGAACATTCAAGAAAGCAGAAAAAAAGGGCATTTTGCAGTGAATTTCAGACGGGCATGTAGAAAAAGTCATTTCTATCGGTTGCAGAGTGCAAAAGCATGATTGACTTCATGTACTCCATGAAACCCTTACATCTCCAAGTGACCTGAATTAGGACTTTCCCAAAAAGATGTGTTTGAGGGTCTGTGGCAAAAGGAGCTCTAAGTTGTGTATTCAGTGCTGGAGAGTGACTCACTCTACACAGGTTACACAGCGTTTTGCGAGCACCAACATGCTTAACACTGAAACTGCTACAAGGTGTGTGTAGTATGCTGAATGAAGGCTTGTCATTTCAAAGAAAGAAGAGGAAAACAAAATCCAGGTAGTGAAACGAGCACACCAGTATGGGAGATGTGCATGTGTTCAGTTTCAAGCAGCAGCTCTTTGTGGACACTTGGAAACAGTGCTGTGAAAAAATTTCGTACGAAGCGGGATTTTGCCAAAGTTAAAAGACCTTCCAAAACCAACCCTAAAGAACTTAGCCAAACAATGAATGTTGCAATAAGCTGCTGCAGGAAAGGTGCTTCTATGACACAACCCCCGAGCAGGTAGCTACATTCTGCACAGTACAAAATGCATATGAATTCCAGGCTGAAAACTCACTCCAGAAGGATGAAATGCATGTGTTTCTCTCTGAAAGAACGCTCAGCCAACAGGCTTCTGCTTGCTCCTTCAAGGTCTTTGTAGAAACTTGTGTTTTCACTGCTGGAATAGGTTTTGGGATGCATTGTTTCAATCTCTTGCAGGCCTCATGTTGTTTCTTAGACAATGTGGAAAAACAAGGAGTATGTTTCCCAAATCACTTGAAATCCAGCAAAACGCACACTGAATCACTCTTGCTCAAACACGCTCTTTCACCTAATGCGTTGAGAACATTCAAGAAAGCAGAAAAAAAGGGCATTTTGCAGTGAATTTCAGACGGGCATGTAGAAAAAGTCATTTCTATCGGTTGCAGAGTGCAAAAGCATGATTGACTTCATGTACTCCATGAAACCCTTACATCTCCAAGTGACCTGAATTAGGACTTTCCCAAAAAGATGTGTTTGAGGGTCTGTGGCAAAAGGAGCTCTAAGTTGTGTATTCAGTGCTGGAGAGTGACTCACTCTACACAGGTTACACAGCGTTTTGCGAGCACCAATAGGCTTAACACTGAAACTGCTACAAGGTGTGTGTAGTATGCTGAATGAAGGCTTGTCATTTCAAAGAAAGAAGAGGAAAACAAAATCCAGGTAGTGAAACGAGCACACCAGTATGGGAGATGTGCATGTGTTCAGTTTCAAGCAGCAGCTCTTTGTGGACACTTGGAAACAGTGCTGTGAAAAAATTTCGTACGAAGCGGGATTTTGCCAAAGTTAAAAGACCTTCCAAAACCAACCCTAAAGAACTTAGCCAAACAATGAATGTTGCAATAAGCTGCTGCAGGAAAGGTGCTTGTATGACACAACTCCCAAGCAGGTAGCTACATTGTGCACAGTAGAAAAGGCATATGAATTCCAGGCTGAAAACTCACTCCACAAGGATGAAATGCATGTGCTTTTCTCTGAAAGAACACTCAGCCAACAGGCTTCTGCTTGCTCCTTCAAGGTCTTTGTAGAAACTTGTGTTTTCACTGCTGGAATAGGTTTTGGGATGCATTGTTTCAATCTCTTGCAGGCCTCATGTTGTTTCTTAGACAATGTGGAAAAAGAAGGAGTATGTTTCCCAAATCACTTGAAATCCAGCAAAACGCACACTGAATCACTCTTGCTCAAACACGCTCTTTCACCTAATGCGTTGAGAACATTCAAGAAAGCAGAAAAAAAGGGCATTTTGCAGTGAATTTCAGACGGGCATGTAGAAAAAGTCATTTCTATCGGTTGCAGAGTGCAAAAGCATGATTGACTTCATGTACTCCATGAAACCCTTACATCTCCAAGTGACCTGAATTAGGACTTTCCCAAAAAGATGTGTTTGAGGGTCTGTGGCAAAAGGAGCTCTAAGTTGTGTATTCAGTGCTGGAGAGTGACACACTCTACACAGGTTACACAGCGTTTTGCGAGCACCAACATGCTTAACACTGAAACTGCTACAAGGTGTGTGTAGTATGCTGAATGAAGGCTTGTCATTTCAAAGAAAGAAGAGGAAAACAAAATCCAGGTAGTGAAACGAGCACACCAGTATGGGAGATGTGCATGTGTTCAGTTTCAAGCAGCAGCTCTTTGTGGACACTTGGAAACAGTGCTGTGAAAAAATTTCGTACGAAGCGGGATTTTGCCAAAGTTAAAAGACCTTCCAAAACCAACCCTAAAGAACTTAGCCAAACAATGAATGTTGCAATAAGCTGCTGCAGGAAAGGTGCTTCTGTGACACAACTCCCGAGCAGGTAGCTACATTCTGCACAGTACAAAATGCATATGAATTCCAGGCTGAAAACTCACTCCAGAAGGATGAAATGCATGTGTTTCTCTCTGAAAGAACGCTCAGCCAACAGGCTTCTGCTTGCTCCTTCAAGGTCTTTGTAGAAACTTGTGTTTTCACTGCTGGAATAGGTTTTGGGATGCATTGTTTCAATCTCTTGCAGGCCTCATGTTGTTTCTTAGACAATGTGGAAAAAGAAGGAGTATGTTTCCCAAATCACTTGAAATCCAGCAAAACGCACACTGAATCACTCTTGCTCAAACACGCTCTTTCACCTAATGCGTTGAGAACATTCAAGAAAGCAGAAAAAAAGGGCATTTTGCAGTGAATTTCAGACGGGCATGTAGAAAAAGTCATTTCTATCGGTTGCAGAGTGCAAAAGCATGATTGACTTCATGTACTCCATGAAACCCTTACATCTCCAAGTGACCTGAATTAGGACTTTCCCAAAAAGATGTGTTTGAGGGTCTGTGGCAAAAGGAGCTCTAAGTTGTGTATTCAGTGCTGGAGAGTGACTCACTCTACACAGGTTACACAGCGTTTTGCGAGCACCAATATGCTTAACACTGAAACTGCTACAAGGTGTGTGTAGTATGCTGAATGAAGGCTTGTCATTTCAAAGAAAGAAGAGGAAAACAAAATCCAGGTAGTGAAACGAGCACACCAGTATGGGAGATGTGCATGTGTTCAGTTTCAAGCAGCAGCTCTTTGTGGACACTTGGAAACAGTGCTGTGAAAAAATTTCGTACGAAGCGGGATTTTGCCAAAGTTCAAAGACCTTCCAAAACCAACCCTAAAGAACTTAGCCAAACAATGAATGTTGCAATAAGCTGCTGCAGGAAAGGTGCTTCTGTGACACAACCCCCGAGCAGGTAGCTACATTCTGCACAGTACAAAATGCATATGAATTCCAGGCTGAAAACTCACTCCAGAAGGATGAAATGCATGTGTTTCTCTCTGAAAGAACGCTCAGCCAACAGGCTTCTGCTTGCTCCTTCAAGGTCTTTGTAGAAACTTGTGTTTTCACTGCTGGAATAGGTTTTGGGATGCATTGTTTCAATCTCTTGCAGGCCTCATGTTGTTTCTTAGACAATGTGGAAAAACAAGGAGTATGTTTCCCAAATCACTTGAAACCCAGCAAAACGCACACTGAATCACTCTTGCTCAAACACGCTCTTTCACCTAATGCGTTGAGAACATTCAAGAAAGCAGAAAAAAAGGGCATTTTGCAGTGAATTTCAGACGGGCATGTAGAAAAAGTCATTTCTATCGGTTGCAGAGTGCAAAAGCATGATTGACTTCATGTACTCCATGAAACCCTTACATCTCCAAGTGACCTGAATTAGGACTTTCCCAAAAAGATGTGTTTGAGGGTCTGTGGCAAAAGGAGCTCTAAGTTGTGTATTCAGTGCTGGAGAGTGACTCACTCTACACAGGTTACACAGCGTTTTGCGAGCACCAATATGCTTAACACTGAAACTGCTACAAGGTGTGTGTAGTATACTGAATGAAGGCTTGTCATTTCAAAGAAAGAAGAGGAAAACAAAATCCAGGTAGTGAAACGAGCACACCAGTATGGGAGATGTGCATGTGTTCAGTTTCAAGCAGCAGCTCTTTGTGGACACTTGGAAACAGTGCTGTGAAAAAATTTCGTACGAAGCGGGATTTTGCCAAAGTTAAAAGACCTTCCAAAACCAACCCTAAAGAACTTAGCCAAACAATGAATGTTGCAATAAGCTGCTGCAGGAAAGGTGCTTCTATGACACAACCCCCGAGCAGGTAGCTACATTCTGCACAGTACAAAATGCATATGAATTCCAGGCTGAAAACTCACTCCAGAAGGATGAAATGCATGTGTTTCTCTCTGAAAGAACGCTCAGCCAACAGGCTTCTGCTTGCTCCTTCAAGGTCTTTGTAGAAACTTGTGTTTTCACTGCTGGAATAGGTTTTGGGATGCATTGTTTCAATCTCTTGCAGGCCTCATGTTGTTTCTTAGACAATGTGGAAAAACAAGGAGTATGTTTCCCAAATCACTTGAAATCCAGGAAAACGCACACTGAATCACTCTTGCTCAAACACGCTCTTTCACCTAATGCGTTGAGAACATTCAAGAAAGCAGAAAAAAAGGGCATTTTGCAGTGAATTTCAGACGGGCATGTAGAAAAAGTCATTTCTATCGGTTGCAGAGTGCAAAAGCATGATTGACTTCATGTACTCCATGAAACCCTTACATCTCCAAGTGACCTGAATTAGGACTTTCCCAAAAAGATGTGTTTGAGGGTCTGTGGCAAAAGGAGCTCTAAGTTGTGTATTCAGTGTTGGAGAGTGACACACTCTACACAGGTTACACAGCGTTTTGCGAGCACCAACATGCTTAACACTGAAACTGCTACAAGGTGTGTGTAGTATGCTGAATGAAGGCTTGTCATTTCAAAGAAAGAAGAGGAAAACAAAATCCAGGTAGTGAAACGAGCACACCAGTATGGGAGATGTGCATGTGTTCAGTTTCAAGCAGCAGCTCTTTGTGGACACTTGGAAACAGTGCTGTGAAAAAATTTCGTACGAAGCGGGATTTTGCCAAAGTTAAAAGACCTTCCAAAACCAACCCTAAAGAACTTAACCAAACAATAAATGTTGCAATAAGCTGCTGCAGGAAAGGTGCTTCTATGACACAACCCCCGAGCAGGTAGCTACATTCTGCACAGTACAAAATGCATATGAATTCCAGGCTGAAAACTCACTCCAGAAGGATGAAATGCATGTGTTTCTCTCTGAAAGAACGCTCAGCCAACAGGCTTCTGCTTGCTCCTTCAAGGTCTTTGTAGAAACTTGTGTTTTCACTGCTGGAATAGGTTTTGGGATGCATTGTTTCAATCTCTTGCAGGCCTCATGTTGTTTCTTAGACAATGTGGAAAAAGAAGGAGTATGTTTCTCAAATCACTTGAAATCCAGCAAAACGCACACTGAATCACTCTTGCTCAAACACGCTCTTTCACCTAATGCGTTGAGAACATTCAAGAAAGCAGAAAAAAAGGGCATTTTGCAGTGAATTTCAGACGGGCATGTAGAAAAAGTCATTTCTATCGGTTGCAGAGTGCAAAAGCATGATTGACTTCATGTACTCCATGAAACCCTTACATCTCCAAGTGACCTGAATTAGGACTTTCCCAAAAAGATGTGTTTGAGGGTCTGTGGCAAAAGGAGCTCTAAGTTGTGTATTCAGTGCTGGAGAGTGACTCACTCTACACAGGTTACACAGCGTTTTGCGAGCACCAATATGCTTAACACTGAAACTGCTACAAGGTGTGTGTAGTATGCTGAATGAAGGCTTGTCATTTCAAAGAAAGAAGAGGAAAACAAAATCCAGGTAGTGAAACGAGCACACCAGTATGGGAGATGTGCATGTGTTCAGTTTCAAGCAGCAGCTCTTTGTGGACACTTGGAAACAGTGCTGTGAAAAAATTTCGTACGAAGCGGGATTTTGCCAAAGTTAAAAGACCTTCCAAAACCAGCCCTAAAGAACTTAGCCAAACAATGAATGTTGCAATAAGCTGCTGCAGGAAAGGTGCTTCTATGACACAACCCCCGAGCAGGTAGCTACATTCTGCACAGTACAAAATGCATATGAATTCCAGGCTGAAAACTCACTCCAGAAGGATGAAATGCATGTGTTTCTCTCTGAAAGAACGCTCAGCCAACAGGCTTCTGCTTGCTCCTTCAAGGTCTTTGTAGAAACTTGTGTTTTCACTGCTGGAATAGGTTTTGGGATGCATTGTTTCAATCTCTTGCAGGCCTCATGTTGTTTCTTAGACAATGTGGAAAAACAAGGAGTATGTTTCCCAAATCACTTGAAATCCAGCAAAACGCACACTGAATCACTCTTGCTCAAACACGCTCTTTCACCTAATGCGTTGAGAACATTCAAGAAAGCAGAAAAAAAGGGCATTTTGCAGTGAATTTCAGACGGGCATGTAGAAAAAGTCATTTCTATCGGTTGCAGAGTGCAAAAGCATGATTGACTTCATGTACTCCATGAAACCCTTACATCTCCAAGTGACCTGAATTAGGACTTTCCCAAAAAGATGTGTTTGAGGGTCTGTGGCAAAAGGAGCTCTAAGTTGTGTATTCAGTGCTGGAGAGTGACACACTCTTCACAGGTTACACAGCGTTTTGCGAGCACCAACATGCTTAACACTGAAACTGCTACAAGGTGTGTGTAGCATGCTGAATGAAGGCTTGTCATTTCAAAGAAAGAAGAGGAAAACAAAATCCAGGTAGTGAAACGAGCACACCAGTATGGGAGATGTGCATGTGTTCAGTTTCAAGCAGCAGCTCTTTGTGGACACTTGGAAACAGTGCTGTGAAAAAATTTCGTACGAAGCGGGATTTTGCCAAAGTTAAAAGACCTTCCAAAACCAACCCTAAAGAACTTAGCCAAACAATGAATGTTGCAATAAGCTGCTGCAGGAAAGGTGCTTCTATGACACAACCCCCGAGCAGGTAGCTACATTCTGCACAGTACAAAATGCATATGAATTCCAGGCTGAAAACTCACTCCAGAAGGATGAAATGCATGTGTTTCTCTCTGAAAGAACGCTCAGCCAACAGGCTTCTGCTTGCTCCTTCAAGGTCTTTGTAGAAACTTGTGTTTTCACTGCTGGAATAGGTTTTGGGATGCATTGTTTCAATCTCTTGCAGGCCTCATGTTGTTTCTTAGACAATGTGGAAAAACAAGGAGTATGTTTCCCAAATCACTTGAAATCCAGCAAAACGCACACTGAATCACTCTTGCTCAAACACGCTCTTTCACCTAATGCGTTGAGAACATTCAAGAAAGCAGAAAAAAAGGGCATTTTGCAGTGAATTTCAGACGGGCATGTAGAAAAAGTCATTTCTATCGGTTGCAGAGTGCAAAAGCATGATTGACTTCATGTACTCCATGAAACCCTTACATCTCCAAGTGACCTGAATTAGGACTTTCCCGAAAAGATGTGTTTGAGGGTCTGTGGCAAAAGGAGCTCTAAGTTGTGTATTCAGTGCTGGAGAGTGACACACTCTACACAGGTTACACAGCGTTTTGCGAGCACCAACATGCTTAACACTGAAACTGCTACAAGGTGTGTGTAGTATGCTGAATGAAGGCTTGTCATTTCAAAGAAAGAAGAGGAAAACAAAATCCAGGTAGTGAAACGAGCACACCAGTATGGGAGATGTGCATGTGTTCAGTTTCAAGCAGCAGCTCTTTGTGGACACTTGGAAACAGTGCTGTGAAAAAATTTCGTACGAAGCGGGATTTTGCCAAAGTTAAAAGACCTTCCAAAACCAACCCTAAAGAACTTAGCCAAACAATGAATGTTGCAATAAGCTGCTGCAGGAAAGGTGCTTGTATGACACAACTCCCAAGCAGGTAGCTACATTGTGCACAGTAGAAAAGGCATATGAATTCCAGGCTGAAAACTCACTCCACAAGGATGAAATGCATGTGCTTTTCTCTGAAAGAACACTCAGCCAACAGGCTTCTGCTTGCTCCTTCAAGGTCTTTGTAGAAACTTGTGTTTTCACTGCTGGAATAGGTTTTGGGATGCATTGTTTCAATCTCTTGCAGGCCTCATGTTGTTTCTTAGACAATGTGGAAAAACAAGGAGTATGTTTCCCAAATCACTTGAAATCCAGCAAAACGCACACTGAATCACTCTTGCTCAAACACGCTCTTTCACCTAATGCGTTGAGAACATTCAAGAAAGCAGAAAAAAAGGGCATTTTGCAGTGAATTTCAGACGGGCATGTAGAAAAAGTCATTTCTATCGGTTGCAGAGTGCAAAAGCATGATTGACTTCATGTACTCCATGAAACCCTTACATCTCCAAGTGACCTGAATTAGGACTTTCCCGAAAAGATGTGTTTGAGGGTCTGTGGCAAAAGGAGCTCTAAGTTGTGTATTCAGTGCTGGAGAGTGACTCACTCTACACAGGTTACACAGCGTTTTGCGAGCACCAATATGCTTAACACTGAAACTGCTACAAGGTGTGTGTAGTATACTGAATGAAGGCTTGTCATTTCAAAGAAAGAAGAGGAAAACAAAATCCAGGTAGTGAAACGAGCA
The DNA here is from genome assembly GCF_054644295.1 of Miniopterus natalensis. Taxonomy (NCBI): domain Eukaryota; kingdom Metazoa; phylum Chordata; class Mammalia; order Chiroptera; family Miniopteridae; genus Miniopterus; species Miniopterus natalensis. The sequence goes on along the minus strand of NW_028270010.1, from coordinate 44,165 downwards.
CACCAGTATGGGAGATGTGCATGTGTTCAGTTTCAAGCAGCAGCTCTTTGTGGACACTTGGAAACAGTGCTGTGAAAAAATTTCGTACGAAGCGGGATTTTGCCAAAGTTAAAAGACCTTCCAAAACCAACCCTAAAGAACTTAGCCAAACAATGAATGTTGCAATAAGCTGCTGCAGGAAAGGTGCTTCTATGACACAACCCCCGAGCAGGTAGCTACATTCTGCACAGTACAAAATGCATATGAATTCCAGGCTGAAAACTCACTCCAGAAGGATGAAATGCATGTGTTTCTCTCTGAAAGAATGCTCAGCCAACAGGCTTCTGCTTGCTCCTTCAAGGTCTTTGTAGAAACTTGTGTTTTCACTGCTGGAATAGGTTTTGGGATGCATTGTTTCAATCTCTTGCAGGCCTCATGTTGTTTCTTAGACAATGTGGAAAAACAAGGAGTATGTTTCCCAAATCACTTGAAATCCAGGAAAACGCACACTGAATCACTCTTGCTCAAACACGCTCTTTCACCTAATGCGTTGAGAACATTCAAGAAAGCAGAAAAAAAGGGCATTTTGCAGTGAATTTCAGACGGGCATGTAGAAAAAGTCATTTCTATCGGTTGCAGAGTGCAAAAGCATGATTGACTTCATGTACTCCATGAAACCCTTACATCTCCAAGTGACCTGAATTAGGACTTTCCCAAAAAGATGTGTTTGAGGGTCTGTGGCAAAAGGAGCTCTAAGTTGTGTATTCAGTGTTGGAGAGTGACACACTCTACACAGGTTACACAGCGTTTTGCGAGCACCAACATGCTTAACACTGAAACTGCTACAAGGTGTGTGTAGTATGCTGAATGAAGGCTTGTCATTTGAAAGAAAGAAGAGGAAAACAAAATCCAGGTAGTGAAACGAGCACACCAGTATGGGAGATGTGCATGTGTTCAGTTTCAAGCAGCAGCTCTTTGTGGACACTTGGAAACAGTGCTGTGAAAAAATTTCGTACGAAGCGGGATTTTGCCAAAGTTAAAAGACCTTCCAAAACCAACCCTAAAGAACTTAGCCAAACAATAAATGTTGCAATAAGCTGCTGCAGGAAAGGTGCTTCTATGACACAACCCCCGAGCAGGTAGCTACATTCTGCACAGTACAAAATGCATATGAATTCCAGGCTGAAAACTCACTCCAGAAGGATGAAATGCATGTGTTTCTCTCTGAAAGAACGCTCAGCCAACAGGCTTCTGCTTGCTCCTTCAAGGTCTTTGTAGAAACTTGTGTTTTCACTGCTGGAATAGGTTTTGGGATGCATTGTTTCAATCTCTTGCAGGCCTCATGTTGTTTCTTAGACAATGTGGAAAAAGAAGGAGTATGTTTCTCAAATCACTTGAAATCCAGCAAAACGCACACTGAATCACTCTTGCTCAAACACGCTCTTTCACCTAATGCGTTGAGAACATTCAAGAAAGCAGAAAAAAAGGGCATTTTGCAGTGAATTTCAGACGGGCATGTAGAAAAAGTCATTTCTATCGGTTGCAGAGTGCAAAAGCATGATTGACTTCATGTACTCCATGAAACCCTTACATCTCCAAGTGACCTGAATTAGGACTTTCCCAAAAAGATGTGTTTGAGGGTCTGTGGCAAAAGGAGCTCTAAGTTGTGTATTCAGTGCTGGAGAGTGACTCACTCTACACAGGTTACACAGCGTTTTGCGAGCACCAATATGCTTAACACTGAAACTGCTACAAGGTGTGTGTAGTATGCTGAATGAAGGCTTGTCATTTCAAAGAAAGAAGAGGAAAACAAAATCCAGGTAGTGAAACGAGCACACCAGTATGGGAGATGTGCATGTGTTCAGTTTCAAGCAGCAGCTCTTTGTGGACACTTGGAAACAGTGCTGTGAAAAAATTTCGTACGAAGCGGGATTTTGCCAAAGTTAAAAGACCTTCCAAAACCAACCCTAAAGAACTTAGCCAAACAATGAATGTTGCAATAAGCTGCTGCAGGAAAGGTGCTTCTATGACACAACCCCCGAGCAGGTAGCTACATTCTGCACAGTACAAAATGCATATGAATTCCAGGCTGAAAACTCACTCCAGAAGGATGAAATGCATGTGTTTCTCTCTGAAAGAACGCTCAGCCAACAGGCTTCTGCTTGCTCCTTCAAGGTCTTTGTAGAAACTTGTGTTTTCACTGCTGGAATAGGTTTTGGGATGCATTGTTTCAATCTCTTGCAGGCCTCATGTTGTTTCTTAGACAATGTGGAAAAACAAGGAGTATGTTTCCCAAATCACTTGAAATCCAGCAAAACGCACACTGAATCACTCTTGCTCAAACACGCTCTTTCACCTAATGCGTTGAGAACATTCAAGAAAGCAGAAAAAAAGGGCATTTTGCAGTGAATTTCAGACGGGCATGTAGAAAAAGTCATTTCTATCGGTTGCAGAGTGCAAAAGCATGATTGACTTCATGTACTCCATGAAACCCTTACATCTCCAAGTGACCTGAATTAGGACTTTCCCGAAAAGATGTGTTTGAGGGTCTGTGGCAAAAGGAGCTCTAAGTTGTGTATTCAGTGCTGGAGAGTGACACACTCTACACAGGTTACACAGCGTTTTGCGAGCACCAACATGCTTAACACTGAAACTGCTACAAGGTGTGTGTAGTATGCTGAATGAAGGCTTGTCATTTCAAAGAAAGAAGAGGAAAACAAAATCCAGGTAGTGAAACGAGCACACCAGTATGGGAGATGTGCATGTGTTCAGTTTCAAGCAGCAGCTCTTTGTGGACACTTGGAAACAGTGCTGTGAAAAAATTTCGTACGAAGCGGGATTTTGCCAAAGTTAAAAGACCTTCCAAAACCAACCCTAAAGAACTTAGCCAAACAATGAATGTTGCAATAAGCTGCTGCAGGAAAGGTGCTTGTATGACACAACTCCCAAGCAGGTAGCTACATTGTGCACAGTAGAAAAGGCATATGAATTCCAGGCTGAAAACTCACTCCACAAGGATGAAATGCATGTGCTTTTCTCTGAAAGAACACTCAGCCAACAGGCTTCTGCTTGCTCCTTCAAGGTCTTTGTAGAAACTTGTGTTTTCACTGCTGGAATAGGTTTTGGGATGCATTGTTTCAATCTCTTGCAGGCCTCATGTTGTTTCTTAGACAATGTGGAAAAACAAGGAGTATGTTTCCCAAATCACTTGAAATCCAGCAAAACGCACACTGAATCACTCTTGCTCAAACACGCTCTTTCACCTAATGCGTTGAGAACATTCAAGAAAGCAGAAAAAAAGGGCATTTTGCAGTGAATTTCAGACGGGCATGTAGAAAAAGTCATTTCTATCGGTTGCAGAGTGCAAAAGCATGATTGACTTCATGTACTCCATGAAACCCTTACATCTCCAAGTGACCTGAATTAGGACTTTCCCAAAAAGATGTGTTTGAGGGTCTGTGGCAAAAGGAGCTCTAAGTTGTGTATTCAGTGCTGGAGAGTGACTCACTCTACACAGGTTACACAGCGTTTTGCGAGCACCAATATGCTTAACACTGAAACTGCTACAAGGTGTGTGTAGTATACTGAATGAAGGCTTGTCATTTCAAAGAAAGAAGAGGAAAACAAAATCCAGGTAGTGAAACGAGCACACCAGTATGGGAGATGTGCATGTGTTCAGTTTCAAGCAGCAGCTCTTTGTGGACACTTGGAAACAGTGCTGTGAAAAAATTTCGTACGAAGCGGGATTTTGCCAAAGTTAAAAGACCTTCCAAAACCAACCCTAAAGAACTTAGCCAAACAATGAATGTTGCAATAAGCTGCTGCAGGAAAGGTGCTTCTATGACACAACCCCCGAGCAGGTAGCTACATTCTGCACAGTACAAAATGCATATGAATTCCAGGCTGAAAACTCACTCCAGAAGGATGAAATGCATGTGTTTCTCTCTGAAAGAACGCTCAGCCAACAGGCTTCTGCTTGCTCCTTCAAGGTCTTTGTAGAAACTTGTGTTTTCACTGCTGGAATAGGTTTTGGGATGCATTGTTTCAATCTCTTGCAGGCCTCATGTTGTTTCTTAGACAATGTGGAAAAACAAGGAGTATGTTTCCCAAATCACTTGAAATCCAGGAAAACGCACACTGAATCACTCTTGCTCAAACACGCTCTTTCACCTAATGCGTTGAGAACATTCAAGAAAGCAGAAAAAAAGGGCATTTTGCAGTGAATTTCAGACGGGCATGTAGAAAAAGTCATTTCTATCGGTTGCAGAGTGCAAAAGCATGATTGACTTCATGTACTCCATGAAACCCTTACATCTCCAAGTGACCTGAATTAGGACTTTCCCAAAAAGATGTGTTTGAGGGTCTGTGGCAAAAGGAGCTCTAAGTTGTGTATTCAGTGTTGGAGAGTGACACACTCTACACAGGTTACACAGCGTTTTGCGAGCACCAACATGCTTAACACTGAAACTGCTACAAGGTGTGTGTAGTATGCTGAATGAAGGCTTGTCATTTGAAAGAAAGAAGAGGAAAACAAAATCCAGGTAGTGAAACGAGCACACCAGTATGGGAGATGTGCATGTGTTCAGTTTCAAGCAGCAGCTCTTTGTGGACACTTGGAAACAGTGCTGTGAAAAAATTTCGTACGAAGCGGGATTTTGCCAAAGTTAAAAGACCTTCCAAAACCAACCCTAAAGAACTTAGCCAAACAATAAATGTTGCAATAAGCTGCTGCAGGAAAGGTGCTTCTATGACACAACCCCCGAGCAGGTAGCTACATTCTGCACAGTACAAAATGCATATGAATTCCAGGCTGAAAACTCACTCCAGAAGGATGAAATGCATGTGTTTCTCTCTGAAAGAACGCTCAGCCAACAGGCTTCTGCTTGCTCCTTCAAGGTCTTTGTAGAAACTTGTGTTTTCACTGCTGGAATAGGTTTTGGGATGCATTGTTTCAATCTCTTGCAGGCCTCATGTTGTTTCTTAGACAATGTGGAAAAAGAAGGAGTATGTTTCTCAAATCACTTGAAATCCAGCAAAACGCACACTGAATCACTCTTGCTCAAACACGCTCTTTCACCTAATGCGTTGAGAACATTCAAGAAAGCAGAAAAAAAGGGCATTTTGCAGTGAATTTCAGACGGGCATGTAGAAAAAGTCATTTCTATCGGTTGCAGAGTGCAAAAGCATGATTGACTTCATGTACTCCATGAAACCCTTACATCTCCAAGTGACCTGAATTAGGACTTTCCCAAAAAGATGTGTTTGAGGGTCTGTGGCAAAAGGAGCTCTAAGTTGTGTATTCAGTGCTGGAGAGTGACTCACTCTACACAGGTTACACAGCGTTTTGCGAGCACCAATATGCTTAACACTGAAACTGCTACAAGGTGTGTGTAGTATGCTGAATGAAGGCTTGTCATTTCAAAGAAAGAAGAGGAAAACAAAATCCAGGTAGTGAAACGAGCACACCAGTATGGGAGATGTGCATGTGTTCAGTTTCAAGCAGCAGCTCTTTGTGGACACTTGGAAACAGTGCTGTGAAAAAATTTCGTACGAAGCGGGATTTTGCCAAAGTTAAAAGACCTTCCAAAACCAACCCTAAAGAACTTAGCCAAACAATGAATGTTGCAATAAGCTGCTGCAGGAAAGGTGCTTCTATGACACAACCCCCGAGCAGGTAGCTACATTCTGCACAGTACAAAATGCATATGAATTCCAGGCTGAAAACTCACTCCAGAAGGATGAAATGCATGTGTTTCTCTCTGAAAGAACGCTCAGCCAACAGGCTTCTGCTTGCTCCTTCAAGGTCTTTGTAGAAACTTGTGTTTTCACTGCTGGAATAGGTTTTGGGATGCATTGTTTCAATCTCTTGCAGGCCTCATGTTGTTTCTTAGACAATGTGGAAAAACAAGGAGTATGTTTCCCAAATCACTTGAAATCCAGCAAAACGCACACTGAATCACTCTTGCTCAAACACGCTCTTTCACCTAATGCGTTGAGAACATTCAAGAAAGCAGAAAAAAAGGGCATTTTGCAGTGAATTTCAGACGGGCATGTAGAAAAAGTCATTTCTATCGGTTGCAGAGTGCAAAAGCATGATTGACTTCATGTACTCCATGAAACCCTTACATCTCCAAGTGACCTGAATTAGGACTTTCCCAAAAAGATGTGTTTGAGGGTCTGTGGCAAAAGGAGCTCTAAGTTGTGTATTCAGTGCTGGAGAGTGACACACTCTACACAGGTTACACAGCGTTTTGCGAGCACCAACATGCTTAACACTGAAACTGCTACAAGGTGTGTGTAGCATGCTGAATGAAGGCTTGTCATTTCAAAGAAAGAAGAGGAAAACAAAATCCAGGTAGTGAAACGAGCACACCAGTATGGGAGATGTGCATGTGTTCAGTTTCAAGCAGCAGCTCTTTGTGGACACTTGGAAACAGTGCTGTGAAAAAATTTCGTACGAAGCGGGATTTTGCCAAAGTTAAAAGACCTTCCAAAACCAACCCTAAAGAACTTAGCCAAACAATGAATGTTGCAATAAGCTGCTGCAGGAAAGGTGCTTCTATGACACAACCCCCGAGCAGGTAGCTACATTGTGCACAGTAGAAAAGGCATATGAATTCCAGGCTGAAAACTCACTCCACAAGGATGAAATGCATGTGCTTTTCTCTGAAAGAACACTCAGCCAACAGGCTTCTGCTTGCTCCTTCAAGGTCTTTGTAGAAACTTGTGTTTTCACTGCTGGAATAGGTTTTGGGATGCATTGTTTCAATCTCTTGCAGGCCTCATGTTGTTTCTTAGACAATGTGGAAAAACAAGGAGTATGTTTCCCAAATCACTTGAAATCCAGCAAAACGCACACTGAATCACTCTTGCTCAAACACGCTCTTTCACCTAATGCGTTGAGAACATTCAAGAAAGCAGAAAAAAAGGGCATTTTGCAGTGAATTTCAGACGGGCATGTAGAAAAAGTCATTTCTATCGGTTGCAGAGTGCAAAAGCCTGATTGACTTCATGTACTCCATGAAACCCTTACATCTCCAAGTGACCTGAATTAGGACTTGCCCAAAAAGATGTGTTTGAGGGTCTGTGGCAAAAGGAGCTCTAAGTTGTGTATTCAGTGCTGGAGAGTGACACACTCTACACAGGTTACACAGCGTTTTGCGAGCACCAACATGCTTAACACTGAAACTGCTACAAGGTGTGTGTAGTATGCTGAATGAAGGCTTGTCATTTCAAAGAAAGAAGAGGAAAACAAAATCCAGGTAGTGAAACGAGCACACCAGTATGGGAGATGTGCATGTGTTCAGTTTCAAGCAGCAGCTCTTTGTGGACACTTGGAAACAGTGCTGTGAAAAAATTTCGTACGAAGCGGGATTTTGCCAAAGTTCAAAGACCTTCCAAAACCAACCCTAAAGAACTTAGCCAAACAATGAATGTTGCAATAAGCTGCTGCAGGAAAGGTGCTTCTGTGACACAACCCCCGAGCAGGTAGCTACATTCTGCACAGTACAAAATGCATATGAATTCCAGGCTGAAAACTCACTCCAGAAGGATGAAATGCATGTGTTTCTCTCTGAAAGAACGCTCAGCCAACAGGCTTCTGCTTGCTCCTTCAAGGTCTTTGTAGAAACTTGTGTTTTCACTGCTGGAATAGGTTTTGGGATGCATTGTTTCAATCTCTTGCAGGCCTCATGTTGTTTCTTAGACAATGTGGAAAAACAAGGAGTATGTTTCCCAAATCACTTGAAATCCAGCAAAACGCACACTGAATCACTCTTGCTCAAACACGCTCTTTCACCTAATGCGTTGAGAACATTCAAGAAAGCAAAAAAAAAGGGCATTTTGCAGTGAATTTCAGACGGGCATGTAGAAAAAGTCATTTCTATCGGTTGCAGAGTGCAAAAGCATGATTGACTTCATGTACTCCATGAAACCCTTACATCTCCAAGTGACCTGAATTAGGACTTTCCCAAAAAGATGTGTTTGAGGGTCTGTGGCAAAAGGAGCTCTAAGTTGTGTATTCAGTGCTGGAGAGTGACTCACTCTACACAGGTTACACAGCGTTTTGCGAGCACCAATATGCTTAACACTGAAACTGCTACAAGGTGTGTGTAGTATACTGAATGAAGGCTTGTCATTTCAAAGAAAGAAGAGGAAAACAAAATCCAGGTAGTGAAACGAGCACACCAGTATGGGAGATGTGCATGTGTTCAGTTTCAAGCAGCAGCTCTTTGTGGACACTTGGAAACAGTGCTGTGAAAAAATTTCGTACGAAGCGGGATTTTGCCAAAGTTAAAAGACCTTCCAAAACCAACCCTAAAGAACTTAGCCAAACAATAAATGTTGCAATAAGCTGCTGCAGGAAAGGTGCTTCTATGACACAACCCCCGAGCAGGTAGCTACATTCTGCACAGTACAAAATGCATATGAATTCCAGGCTGAAAACTCACTCCAGAAGGATGAAATGCATGTGTTTCTCTCTGAAAGAACGCTCAGCCAACAGGCTTCTGCTTGCTCCTTCAAGGTCTTTGTAGAAACTTGTGTTTTCACTGCTGGAATAGGTTTTGGGATGCATTGTTTCAATCTCTTGCAGGCCTCATGTTGTTTCTTAGACAATGTGGAAAAACAAGGAGTATGTTTCCCAAATCACTTGAAATCCAGGAAAACGCACACTGAATCACTCTTGCTCAAACACGCTCTTTCACCTAATGCGTTGAGAACATTCAAGAAAGCAGAAAAAAAGGGCATTTTGCAGTGAATTTCAGACGGGCATGTAGAAAAAGTCATTTCTATCGGTTGCAGAGTGCAAAAGCATGATTGACTTCATGTACTCCATGAAACCCTTACATCTCCAAGTGACCTGAATTAGGACTTTCCCAAAAAGATGTGTTTGAGGGTCTGTGGCAAAAGGAGCTCTAAGTTGTGTATTCAGTGTTGGAGAGTGACACACTCTACACAGGTTACACAGCGTTTTGCGAGCACCAACAGGCTTAACACTGAAACTGCTACAAGGTGTGTGTAGTATGCTGAATGAAGGCTTGTCATTTCAAAGAAAGAAGAGGAAAACAAAATCCAGGTAGTGAAACGAGCACACCAGTATGGGAGATGTGCATGTGTTCAGTTTCAAGCAGCAGCTCTTTGTGGACACTTGGAAACAGTGCTGTGAAAAAATTTCGTACGAAGCGGGATTTTGCCAAAGTTAAAAGACCTTCCAAAACCAACCCTAAAGAACTTAGCCAAACAATAAATGTTGCAATAAGCTGCTGCAGGAAAGGTGCTTCTATGACACAACCCCCGAGCAGGTAGCTACATTCTGCACAGTACAAAATGCATATGAATTCCAGGCTGAAAACTCACTCCAGAAGGATGAAATGCATGTGTTTCTCTCTGAAAGAACGCTCAGCCAACAGGCTTCTGCTTGCTCCTTCAAGGTCTTTGTAGAAACTTGTGTTTTCACTGCTGGAATAGGTTTTGGGATGCATTGTTTCAATCTCTTGCAGGCCTCATGTTGTTTCTTAGACAATGTGGAAAAAGAAGGAGTATGTTTCTCAAATCACTTGAAATCCAGCAAAACGCACACTGAATCACTCTTGCTCAAACACGCTCTTTCACCTAATGCGTTGAGAACATTCAAGAAAGCAGAAAAAAAGGGCATTTTGCAGTGAATTTCAGACGGGCATGTAGAAAAAGTCATTTCTATCGGTTGCAGAGTGCAAAAGCATGATTGACTTCATGTACTCCATGAAACCCTTACATCTCCAAGTGACCTGAATTAGGACTTTCCCAAAAAGATGTGTTTGAGGGTCTGTGGCAAAAGGAGCTCTAAGTTGTGTATTCAGTGCTGGAGAGTGACTCACTCTACACAGGTTACACAGCGTTTTGCGAGCACCAATATGCTTAACACTGAAACTGCTACAAGGTGTGTGTAGTATGCTGAATGAAGGCTTGTCATTTCAAAGAAAGAAGAGGAAAACAAAATCCAGGTAGTGAAACGAGCACACCAGTATGGGAGATGTGCATGTGTTCAGTTTCAAGCAGCAGCTCTTTGTGGACACTTGGAAACAGTGCTGTGAAAAAATTTCGTACGAAGCGGGATTTTGCCAAAGTTAAAAGACCTTTCAAAACCAACCCTAAAGAACTTAGCCAAACAATGAATGTTGCAATAAGCTGCTGCAGGAAAGGTGCTTCTATGACACAACCCCCGAGCAGGTAGCTACATTCTGCACAGTACAAAATGCATATGAATTCCAGGCTGAAAACTCACTCCAGAAGGATGAAATGCATGTGTTTCTCTCTGAAAGAACGCTCAGCCAACAGGCTTCTGCTTGCTCCTTCAAGGTCTTTGTAGAAACTTGTGTTTTCACTGCTGGAATAGGTTTTGGGATGCATTGTTTCAATCTCTTGCAGGCCTCATGTTGTTTCTTAGACAATGTGGAAAAACAAGGAGTATGTTTCCCAAATCACTTGAAATCCAGCAAAACGCACACTGAATCACTCTTGCTCAAACACGCTCTTTCACCTAATGCGTTGAGAACATTCAAGAAAGCAGAAAAAAAGGGCATTTTGCAGTGAATTTCAGACGGGCATGTAGAAAAAGTCATTTCTATCGGTTGCAGAGTGCAAAAGCATGATTGACTTCATGTACTCCATGAAACCCTTACATCTCCAAGTGACCTGAATTAGGACTTTCCCAAAAAGATGTGTTTGAGGGTCTGTGGCAAAAGGAGCTCTAAGTTGTGTATTCAGTGCTGGAGAGTGACACACTCTACACAGGTTACACAGCGTTTTGCGAGCACCAACATGCTTAACACTGAAACTGCTACAAGGTGTGTGTAGCATGCTGAATGAAGGCTTGTCATTTCAAAGAAAGAAGAGGAAAACAAAATCCAGGTAGTGAAACGAGCACACCAGTATGGGAGATGTGCATGTGTTCAGTTTCAAGCAGCAGCTCTTTGTGGACACTTGGAAACAGTGCTGTGAAAAAATTTCGTACGAAGCGGGATTTTGCCAAAGTTAAAAGACCTTCCAAAACCAACCCTAAAGAACTTAGCCAAACAATGAATGTTGCAATAAGCTGCTGCAGGAAAGGTGCTTCTATGACACAACCCCCGAGCAGGTAGCTACATTGTGCACAGTAGAAAAGGCATATGAATTCCAGGCTGAAAACTCACTCCACAAGGATGAAATGCATGTGCTTTTCTCTGAAAGAACACTCAGCCAACAGGCTTCTGCTTGCTCCTTCAAGGTCTTTGTAGAAACTTGTGTTTTCACTGCTGGAATAGGTTTTGGGATGCATTGTTTCAATCTCTTGCAGGCCTCATGTTGTTTCTTAGACAATGTGGAAAAACAAGGAGTATGTTTCCCAAATCACTTGAAATCCAGCAAAACGCACACTGAATCACTCTTGCTCAAACACGCTCTTTCACCTAATGCGTTGAGAACATTCAAGAAAGCAGAAAAAAAGGGCATTTTGCAGTGAATTTCAGACGGGCATGTAGAAAAAGTCATTTCTATCGGTTGCAGAGTGCAAAAGCCTGATTGACTTCATGTACTCCATGAAACCCTTACATCTCCAAGTGACCTGAATTAGGACTTTCCCAAAAAGATGTGTTTGAGGGTCTGTGGCAAAAGGAGCTCTAAGTTGTGTATTCAGTGCTGGAGAGTGACTCACTCTACACAGGTTACACAGCGTTTTGCGAGCACCAATATGCTTAACACTGAAACTGCTACAAGGTGTGTGTAGTATGCTGAATGAAGGCTTGTCATTTCAAAGAAAGAAGAGGAAAACAAAATCCAGGTAGTGAAACGAGCACACCAGTATGGGAGATGTGCATGTGTTCAGTTTCAAGCAGCAGCTCTTTGTGGACACTTGGAAACAGTGCTGTGAAAAAATTTCGTACTAAGCGGGATTTTGCCAAAGTTAAAAGACCTTCCAAAACCAACCCTAAAGAACTTAGCCAAACAATGAATGTTGCAATAAGCTGCTGCAGGAAAGGTGCTTCTATGACACAACCCCCGAGCAGGTAGCTACATTTTGCACAGTACAAAATGCATATGAATTCCAGGCTGAAAACTCACTCCAGAAGGATGAAATGCATGTGTTTCTCTCTGAAAGAACGCTCAGCCAACAGGCTGCTGCTTGCTCCTTCAAGGTCTTTGTAGAAACTTGTGTTTTCACTGCTGGAATAGGTTTTGGGATGCATTGTTTCAATCTCTTGCAGGCCTCATGTTGTTTCTTAGACAATGTGGAAAAACAAGGAGTATGTTTCCCAAATCACTTGAAATCCAGCAAAACGCACACTGAATCACTCTTGCTCAAACACGCTCTTTCACCTAATGCGTTGAGAACATTCAAGAAAGCAGAAAAAAAGGGCATTTTGCAGTGAATTTCAGACGGGCATGTAGAAAAAGTCATTTCTATCGGTTGCAGAGTGCAAAAGCATGATTGACTTCATGTACTCCATGAAACCCTTACATCTCCAAGTGACCTGAATTAGGACTTTCCCGAAAAGATGTGTTTGAGGGTCTGTGGCAAAAGGAGCTCTAAGTTGTGTATTCAGTGCTGGAGAGTGACACACTCTACACAGGTTACACAGCGTTTTGCGAGCACCAACATGCTTAACACTGAAACTGCTACAAGGTGTGTGTAGTATGCTGAATGAAGGCTTGTCATTTCAAAAGAAGAAGAGGGAACCAAAATCCAGGTAGTGAAACGAGCACACCAGTATGGGAGATGTGCATGTGTTCAGTTTCAAGCAGCAGCTCTTTGTGGACACTTGGAAACAGTGCTGTGAAAAAATTTCGTACGAAGCGGGATTTTGCCAAAGTTAAAAGACCTTCCAAAACCAACCCTAAAGAACTTAGCCAAACAATGAATGTTGCAATAAGCTGCTGCATGAAAGGTGCTTCTCTGACACAACCCCCGAGCAGGTAGCTACATTCTGCACAGTACAAAACGCATATGAATTCCAGGCTGAAAACTCACTCCAGAAGGATGAAATGCATGTGTTTCTCTCTGAAAGAACACTCAGCCAACAGGCTTCTGCTTGCTCCTTCAAGGTTTTTGTAGAAACTTGTGTTTTCACTGCTGGAATAGGTTTTGGGATGCATTGTTTCAATCTCTTGCAGGCCTCATGTTGTTTCTTAGACAATGTGGAAAAACAAGGAGTATGTTTCCCAAATCACTTGAAATCCAGCAAAACGCACACTGAATCACTCTTGCTCAAACACGCTCTTTCACCTAATGCGTTGAGAACATTCAAGAAAGCAGAAAAAAAGGGCATTTTGCAGTGAATTTCAGACGGGCATGTAGAAAAAGTCATTTCTATCGGTTGCAGAGTGCAAAAGCATGATTGACTTCATGTACTCCATGAAACCCTTACATCTCCAAGTGACCTGAATTAGGACTTTCCCGAAAAGATGTGTTTGAGGGTCTGTGGCAAAAGGAGCTCTAAGTTGTGTATTCAGTGCTGGAGAGTGACACACTCTACACAGGTTACACAGCGTTTTGCTAGCACCAACATGCTTAACACTGAAACTGCTACAAGGTGTGTGTAGTATGCTGAATGAAGGCTTGTCATTTCAAAGAAAGAAGAGGAAAACAAAATCCAGGTAGTGAAACGAGCACACCAGTATGGGAGATGTGCATGTGTTCAGTTTCAAGCAGCAGCTCTTTGTGGACACTTGGAAACAGTGCTGTGAAAAAATTTCGTACGAAGCGGGATTTTGCCAAAGTTAAAAGACCTTCCAAAACGAACCCTAAAGAACTTAGCCAAAGAATGAATGTTGCAATAAGCTGCTGCAGGAAAGGTGCTTCTATGACACAACTCCCAAGCAGGTAGCTACATTGTGCACAGTAGAAAAGGCATATGAATTCCAGGCTGAAAACTCACTCCACAAGGATGAAATGCATGTGCTTTTCTCTGAAAGAACACTCAGCCAACAGGCTTCTGCTTGCTCCTTCAAGGTCTTTGTAGAAACTTGTGTTTTCACTGCTGGAATAGGTTTTGGGATGCATTGTTTCAATCTCTTGCAGGCCTCATGTTGTTTCTTAGACAATGTGGAAAAAGAAGGAGTATGTTTCCCAAATCACTTGAAATCCAGCAAAACGCACACTGAATCACTCTTGCTCAAACACGCTCTTTCACCTAATGCGTTGAGAACATTCAAGAAAGCAGAAAAGACGGGCATTTTGCAGTGAATTTCAGACGGGCATGTAGAAAAAGTCATTTCTATCGGTTGCAGAGTGCAAAAGCATGATTGACTTCATGTACTCCATGAAACCCTTACATCTCCAAGTGACCTGAATTAGGACTTTCCCAAAAAGATGTGTTTGAGGGTCTGTGGCAAAAGGAGCTCTAAGTTGTGTATTCAGTGCTGGAGAGTGACTCACTCTACACAGGTTACACAGCGTTTTGCGAGCACCAATATGCTTAACACTGAAACTGCTACAAGGTGTGTGTAGTATGCTGAATGAAGGCTTGTCATTTCAAAGAAAGAAGAGGAAAACAAAATCCAGGTAGTGAAACGAGCACACCAGTATGGGAGATGTGCATGTGTTCAGTTTCAAGCAGCAGCTCTTTGTGGACACTTGGAAACAGTGCTGTGAAAAAATTTCGTACGAAGCGGGATTTTGCCAAAGTTAAAAGACCTTCCAAAACCAACCCTAAAGAACTTAGCCAAACAATGAATGTTGCAATAAGCTGCTGCAGGAAAGGTGCTTCTATGACACAACCCCCGAGCAGGTAGCTACATTCTGCACAGTACAAAATGCATATGAATTCCAGGCTGAAAACTCACTCCAGTAGGATGAAATGCATGTGTTTCTCTCTGAAAGAACGCTCAGCCAACAGGCTTCTGCTTGCTCCTTCAAGGTCTTTGTAGAAACTTGTGTTTTCACTGCTGGAATAGGTTTTGGGATGCATTGTTTCAATCTCTTGCAGGCCTCATGTTGTTTCTTAGACAATGTGGAAAAACAAGGAGTATGTTTCCCAAATCACTTGAAATCCAGCAAAACGCATACTGAATCACTCTTGCTCAAACACGCTCTTTCACCTAATGCGTGGAGAACATTCAAGAAAGCAGAAAAAAAGGGCATTTTGCAGTGAATTTCAGACGGGCATGTAGAAAAAGTCATTTCTATCGGTTGCAGAGTGCAAAAGCATGATTGACTTCATGTACTCCATGAAACCCTTACATCTCCAAGTGACCTGAATTAGGACTTTCCCAAAAAGATGTGTTTGAGGGTCTGTGGCAAAAGGAGCTCTAAGTTGTGTATTCAGTGCTGGAGAGTGACACACTCTACACAGGTTACACAGCGTTTTCCGAGCACCAACATGCTTAACACTGAAACTGCTACAAGGTGTGTGTAGTATGCTGAATGAAGGCTTGTCATTTCAAAGAAAGAAGAGGAAAACAAAATCCAGGTAGTGAAACGAGCACACCAGTACGGGAGATGTGCATGTGTTCAGTTTCAAGCAGCAGCTCTTTGTGGACAGTTGGAAACAGTGCTGTGAAAAAATTTCGTACGAAGCGGGATTTTGCCAAAGTTAAAAGACCTTCCATAACGAACCCTAAAGAACTTAGCCAAACAATGAATGTTGCAATAAGCTGCTGCAGGAAAGGTGCTTCTATGACACAACCCCCGAGCAGGTAGCTACATTCTGCACAGTACAAAACGCATATGAGTTCCAGGCTGAAAACTCACTCCAGAAGGATGAAATGCATGTGTTTCTCTCTGAAAGAACGCTCAGCCAACAGGCTTCTGCTTGCTCCTTCAAGGTCTTTGTAGAAACTTGTGTTTTCACTGCTGGAATAGGTTTTGGGATGCATTGTTTCAATCTCTTGCAGGCCTCATGTTGTTTCTTAGACAATGTGGAAAAACAAGGAGTATGTTTCCCAAATCACTTGAAATCCAGCAAAACGCACACTGAATCACTCTTGCTCAAACACGCTCTTTCACCTAATGCGTTGAGAACATTCAAGAAAGCAGAAAAAAAGGGCATTTTGCAGTGAATTTCAGACGGGCATGTAGAAAAAGTCATTTCTATCGGTTGCAGAGTGCAAAAGCATGATTGACTTCATGTACTCCATGAAACCCTTACATCTCCAAGTGACCTGAATTAGGACTTTCCCAAAAAGATGTGTTTGAGGGTCTGTGGCAAAAGGAGCTCTAAGTTGTGTATTCAGTGCTGGAGAGTGACTCACTCTACACAGGTTACACAGCGTTTTGCGAGCACCAATATGCTTAACACTGAAACTGCTACAAGGTGTGTGTAGTATACTGAATGAAGGCTTGTCATTTCAAAGAAAGAAGAGGAAAACAAAATCCAGGTAGTGAAACGAGCACACCAGTATGGGAGATGTGCATGTGTTCAGTTTCAAGCAGCAGCTCTTTGTGGACACTTGGAAACAGTGCTGTGAAAAAATTTCGTACGAAGCGGGATTTTGCCAAAGTTAAAAGACCTTCCAAAACCAACCCTAAAGAACTTAGCCAAACAATGAATGTTGCAATAAGCTGCTGCAGGAAAGGTGCTTCTATGACACAACCCCCGAGCAGGTAGCTACATTCTGCACAGTACAAAATGCATATGAATTCCAGGCTGAAAACTCACTCCAGAAGGATGAAATGCATGTGTTTCTCTCTGAAAGAACGCTCAGCCAACAGGCTTCTGCTTGCTCCTTCAAGGTCTTTGTAGAAACTTGTGTTTTCACTGCTGGAATAGGTTTTGGGATGCATTGTTTCAATCTCTTGCAGGCCTCATGTTGTTTCTTAGACAATGTGGAAAAACAAGGAGTATGTTTCCCAAATCACTTGAAATCCAGGAAAACGCACACTGAATCACTCTTGCTCAAACACGCTCTTTCACCTAATGCGTTGAGAACATTCAAGAAAGCAGAAAAAAAGGGCATTTTGCAGTGAATTTCAGACGGGCATGTAGAAAAAGTCATTTCTATCGGTTGCAGAGTGCAAAAGCATGATTGACTTCATGTACTCCATGAAACCCTTACATCTCCAAGTGACCTGAATTAGGACTTTCCCAAAAAGATGTGTTTGAGGGTCTGTGGCAAAAGGAGCTCTAAGTTGTGTATTCAGTGTTGGAGAGTGACACACTCTACACAGGTTACACAGCGTTTTGCGAGCACCAACATGCTTAACACTGAAACTGCTACAAGGTGTGTGTAGTATGCTGAATGAAGGCTTGTCATTTCAAAGAAAGAAGAGGAAAACAAAATCCAGGTAGTGAAACGAGCACACCAGTATGGGAGATGTGCATGTGTTCAGTTTCAAGCAGCAGCTCTTTGTGGACACTTGGAAACAGTGCTGTGAAAAAATTTCGTACGAAGCGGGATTTTGCCAAAGTTAAAAGACCTTCCAAAACCAACCCTAAAGAACTTAGCCAAACAATAAATGTTGCAATAAGCTGCTGCAGGAAAGGTGCTTCTATGACACAACCCCCGAGCAGGTAGCTACATTCTGCACAGTACAAAATGCATATGAATTCCAGGCTGAAAACTCACTCCAGAAGGATGAAATGCATGTGTTTCTCTCTGAAAGAACGCTCAGCCAACAGGCTTCTGCTTGCTCCTTCAAGGTCTTTGTAGAAACTTGTGTTTTCACTGCTGGAATAGGTTTTGGGATGCATTGTTTCAATCTCTTGCAGGCCTCATGTTGTTTCTTAGACAATGTGGAAAAAGAAGGAGTATGTTTCTCAAATCACTTGAAATCCAGCAAAACGCACACTGAATCACTCTTGCTCAAACACGCTCTTTCACCTAATGCGTTGAGAACATTCAAGAAAGCAGAAAAAAAGGGCATTTTGCAGTGAATTTCAGACGGGCATGTAGAAAAAGTCATTTCTATCGGTTGCAGAGTGCAAAAGCATGATTGACTTCATGTACTCCATGAAACCCTTACATCTCCAAGTGACCTGAATTAGGACTTTCCCAAAAAGATGTGTTTGAGGGTCTGTGGCAAAAGGAGCTCTAAGTTGTGTATTCAGTGCTGGAGAGTGACTCACTCTACACAGGTTACACAGCGTTTTGCGAGCACCAATATGCTTAACACTGAAACTGCTACAAGGTGTGTGTAGTATGCTGAATGAAGGCTTGTCATTTCAAAGAAAGAAGAGGAAAACAAAATCCAGGTAGTGAAACGAGCACACCAGTATGGGAGATGTGCATGTGTTCAGTTTCAAGCAGCAGCTCTTTGTGGACACTTGGAAACAGTGCTGTGAAAAAATTTCGTACGAAGCGGGATTTTGCCAAAGTTAAAAGACCTTCCAAAACCAACCCTAAAGAACTTAGCCAAACAATGAATGTTGCAATAAGCTGCTGCAGGAAAGGTGCTTCTATGACACAACCCCCGAGCAGGTAGCTACATTCTGCACAGTACAAAATGCATATGAATTCCAGGCTGAAAACTCACTCCAGAAGGATGAAATGCATGTGTTTCTCTCTGAAAGAACGCTCAGCCAACAGGCTTCTGCTTGCTCCTTCAAGGTCTTTGTAGAAACTTGTGTTTTCACTGCTGGAATAGGTTTTGGGATGCATTGTTTCAATCTCTTGCAGGCCTCATGTTGTTTCTTAGACAATGTGGAAAAACAAGGAGTATGTTTCCCAAATCACTTGAAATCCAGCAAAACGCACACTGAATCACTCTTGCTCAAACACGCTCTTTCACCTAATGCGTTGAGAACATTCAAGAAAGCAGAAAAAAAGGGCATTTTGCAGTGAATTTCAGACGGGCATGTAGAAAAAGTCATTTCTATCGGTTGCAGAGTGCAAAAGCATGATTGACTTCATGTACTCCATGAAACCCTTACATCTCCAAGTGACCTGAATTAGGACTTTCCCAAAAAGATGTGTTTGAGGGTCTGTGGCAAAAGGAGCTCTAAGTTGTGTATTCAGTGCTGGAGAGTGACACACTCTACACAGGTTACACAGCGTTTTGCGAGCACCAACATGCTTAACACTGAAACTGCTACAAGGTGTGTGTAGCATGCTGAATGAAGGCTTGTCATTTCAAAGAAAGAAGAGGAAAACAAAATCCAGGTAGTGAAACGAGCACACCAGTATGGGAGATGTGCATGTGTTCAGTTTCAAGCAGCAGCTCTTTGTGGACACTTGGAAACAGTGCTGTGAAAAAATTTCTTACGAAGCGGGATTTTGCCAAAGTTAAAAGACCTTCCAAAACCAACCCTAAAGAACTTAGCCAAACAATGAATGTTGCAATAAGCTGCTGCAGGAAAGGTGCTTCTATGACACAACCCCCGAGCAGGTAGCTACATTCTGCACAGTACAAAATGCATATGAATTCCAGGCTGAAAACTCACTCCAGAAGGATGAAATGCATGTGTTTCTCTCTGAAAGAACGCTCAGCCAACAGGCTTCTGCTTGCTCCTTCAAGGTCTTTGTAGAAACTTGTGTTTTCACTGCTGGAATAGGTTTTGGGATGCATTGTTTCAATCTCTTGCAGGCCTCATGTTGTTTCTTAGACAATGTGGAAAAACAAGGAGTATGTTTCCCAAATCACTTGAAATCCAGCAAAACGCACACTGAATCACTCTTGCTCAAACACGCTCTTTCACCTAATGCGTTGAGAACATTCAAGAAAGCAGAAAAAAAGGGCATTTTGCAGTGAATTTCAGACGGGCATGTAGAAAAAGTCATTTCTATCGGTTGCAGAGTGCAAAAGCATGATTGACTTCATGTACTCCATGAAACCCTTACATCTCCAAGTGACCTGAATTAGGACTTTCCCGAAAAGATGTGTTTGAGGGTCTGTGGCAAAAGGAGCTCTAAGTTGTGTATTCAGTGCTGGAGAGTGACACACTCTACACAGGTTACACAGCGTTTTGCGA
Source organism: Miniopterus natalensis (assembly GCF_054644295.1). Lineage (NCBI taxonomy): Eukaryota > Metazoa > Chordata > Mammalia > Chiroptera > Miniopteridae > Miniopterus > Miniopterus natalensis. The sequence goes on along the minus strand of NW_028270010.1, from coordinate 24,324 downwards.
GCACCAACATGCTTAACACTGAAACTGCTACAAGGTGTGTGTAGTATGCTGAATGAAGGCTTGTCATTTCAAAGAAAGAAGAGGAAAACAAAATCCAGGTAGTGAAACGAGCACACCAGTATGGGAGATGTGCATGTGTTCAGTTTCAAGCAGCAGCTCTTTGTGGACACTTGGAAACAGTGCTGTGAAAAAATTTCGTACGAAGCGGGATTTTGCCAAAGTTAAAAGACCTTCCAAAACCAACCCTAAAGAACTTAGCCAAACAATGAATGTTGCAATAAGCTGCTGCAGGAAAGGTGCTTGTATGACACAACTCCCAAGCAGGTAGCTACATTGTGCACAGTAGAAAAGGCATATGAATTCCAGGCTGAAAACTCACTCCACAAGGATGAAATGCATGTGCTTTTCTCTGAAAGAACACTCAGCCAACAGGCTTCTGCTTGCTCCTTCAAGGTCTTTGTAGAAACTTGTGTTTTCACTGCTGGAATAGGTTTTGGGATGCATTGTTTCAATCTCTTGCAGGCCTCATGTTGTTTCTTAGACAATGTGGAAAAACAAGGAGTATGTTTCCCAAATCACTTGAAATCCAGCAAAACGCACACTGAATCACTCTTGCTCAAACACGCTCTTTCACCTAATGCGTTGAGAACATTCAAGAAAGCAGAAAAAAAGGGCATTTTGCAGTGAATTTCAGACGGGCACGTAGAAAAAGTCATTTCTATCGGTTGCAGAGTGCAAAAGCATGATTGACTTCATGTACTCCATGAAACCCTTACATCTCCAAGTGACCTGAATTAGGACTTTCCCAAAAAGATGTGTTTGAGGGTCTGTGGCAAAAGGAGCTCTAAGTTGTGTATTCAGTGCTGGAGAGTGACACACTCTACACAGGTTACACAGCGTTTTGCGAGCACCAACATGCTTAACACTGAAACTGCTACAAGGTGTGTGTAGTATGCTGAATGAAGGCTTGTCATTTCAAAGAAAGAAGAGGAAAACAAAATCCAGGTAGTGAAACGAGCACACCAGTATGGGAGATGTGCATGTGTTCAGTTTCAAGCAGCAGCTCTTTGTGGACACTTGGAAACAGTGCTGTGAAAAAATTTCGTACGAAGCGGGATTTTGCCAAAGTTCAAAGACCTTCCAAAACCAACCCTAAAGAACTTAGCCAAACAATGAATGTTGCAATAAGCTGCTGCAGGAAAGGTGCTTCTGTGACACAACCCCCGAGCAGGTAGCTACATTCTGCACAGTACAAAATGCATATGAATTCCAGGCTGAAAACTCACTCCAGAAGGATGAAATGCATGTGTTTCTCTCTGAAAGAACGCTCAGCCAACAGGCTTCTGCTTGCTCCTTCAAGGTCTTTGTAGAAACTTGTGTTTTCACTGCTGGAATAGGTTTTGGGATGCATTGTTTCAATCTCTTGCAGGCCTCATGTTGTTTCTTAGACAATGTGGAAAAACAAGGAGTATGTTTCCCAAATCACTTGAAATCCAGCAAAACGCACACTGAATCACTCTTGCTCAAACACGCTCTTTCACCTAATGCGTTGAGAACATTCAAGAAAGCAGAAAAAAAGGGCATTTTGCAGTGAATTTCAGACGGGCATGTAGAAAAAGTCATTTCTATCGGTTGCAGAGTGCAAAAGCATGATTGACTTCATGTACTCCATGAAACCCTTACATCTCCAAGTGACCTGAATTAGGACTTTCCCAAAAAGATGTGTTTGAGGGTCTGTGGCAAAAGGAGCTCTAAGTTGTGTATTCAGTGCTGGAGAGTGACTCACTCTACACAGGTTACACAGCGTTTTGCGAGCACCAATATGCTTAACACTGAAACTGCTACAAGGTGTGTGTAGTATACTGAATGAAGGCTTGTCATTTCAAAGAAAGAAGAGGAAAACAAAATCCAGGTAGTGAAACGAGCACACCAGTATGGGAGATGTGCATGTGTTCAGTTTCAAGCAGCAGCTCTTTGTGGACACTTGGAAACAGTGCTGTGAAAAAATTTCGTACGAAGCGGGATTTTGCCAAAGTTAAAAGACCTTCCAAAACCAACCCTAAAGAACTTAGCCAAACAATGAATGTTGCAATAAGCTGCTGCAGGAAAGGTGCTTCTATGACACAACCCCCGAGCAGGTAGCTACATTCTGCACAGTACAAAATGCATATGAATTCCAGGCTGAAAACTCACTCCAGAAGGATGAAATGCATGTGTTTCTCTCTGAAAGAACGCTCAGCCAACAGGCTTCTGCTTGCTCCTTCAAGGTCTTTGTAGAAACTTGTGTTTTCACTGCTGGAATAGGTTTTGGGATGCATTGTTTCAATCTCTTGCAGGCCTCATGTTGTTTCTTAGACAATGTGGAAAAACAAGGAGTATGTTTCCCAAATCACTTGAAATCCAGGAAAACGCACACTGAATCACTCTTGCTCAAACACGCTCTTTCACCTAATGCGTTGAGAACATTCAAGAAAGCAGAAAAAAAGGGCATTTTGCAGTGAATTTCAGACGGGCATGTAGAAAAAGTCATTTCTATCGGTTGCAGAGTGCAAAAGCATGATTGACTTCATGTACTCCATGAAACCCTTACATCTCCAAGTGACCTGAATTAGGACTTTCCCAAAAAGATGTGTTTGAGGGTCTGTGGCAAAAGGAGCTCTAAGTTGTGTATTCAGTGCTGGAGAGTGACTCACTCTACACAGGTTACACAGCGTTTTGCGAGCACCAATATGCTTAACACTGAAACTGCTACAAGGTGTGTGTAGTATACTGAATGAAGGCTTGTCATTTCAAAGAAAGAAGAGGAAAACAAAATCCAGGTAGTGAAACGAGCACACCAGTATGGGAGATGTGCATGTGTTCAGTTTCAAGCAGCAGCTCTTTGTGGACACTTGGAAACAGTGCTGTGAAAAAATTTCGTACGAAGCGGGATTTTGCCAAAGTTAAAAGACCTTCCAAAACCAACCCTAAAGAACTTAGCCAAACAATGAATGTTGCAATAAGCTGCTGCAGGAAAGGTGCTTCTATGACACAACCCCCGAGCAGGTAGCTACATTCTGCACAGTACAAAATGCATATGAATTCCAGGCTGAAAACTCACTCCAGAAGGATGAAATGCATGTGTTTCTCTCTGAAAGAACGCTCAGCCAACAGGCTTCTGCTTGCTCCTTCAAGGTCTTTGTAGAAACTTGTGTTTTCACTGCTGGAATAGGTTTTGGGATGCATTGTTTCAATCTCTTGCAGGCCTCATGTTGTTTCTTAGACAATGTGGAAAAAGAAGGAGTATGTTTCTCAAATCACTTGAAATCCAGCAAAACGCACACTGAATCACTCTTGCTCAAACACGCTCTTTCACCTAATGCGTTGAGAACATTCAAGAAAGCAGAAAAAAAGGGCATTTTGCAGTGAATTTCAGACGGGCATGTAGAAAAAGTCATTTCTATCGGTTGCAGAGTGCAAAAGCATGATTGACTTCATGTACTCCATGAAACCCTTACATCTCCAAGTGACCTGAATTAGGACTTTCCCAAAAAGATGTGTTTGAGGGTCTGTGGCAAAAGGAGCTCTAAGTTGTGTATTCAGTGCTGGAGAGTGACTCACTCTACACAGGTTACACAGCGTTTTCCGAGCACCAACATGCTTAACACTGAAACTGCTACAAGGTGTGTGTAGTATGCTGAATGAAGGCTTGTCATTTCAAAGAAAGAAGAGGAAAACAAAATCCAGGTAGTGAAACGAGCACACCAGTACGGGAGATGTGCATGTGTTCAGTTTCAAGCAGCAGCTCTTTGTGGACAGTTGGAAACAGTGCTGTGAAAAAATTTCGTACGAAGCGGGATTTTGCCAAAGTTAAAAGACCTTCCATAACGAAACCTAAAGAACTTAGCCAAACAATGAATGTTGCAATAAGCTGCTGCAGGAAAGGTGCTTCTATGACACAACCCCCGAGCAGGTAGCTACATTCTCCACAGTACAAAACGCATATGAGTTCCAGGCTGAAAACTCACTCCAGAAGGATGAAATGCATGTGTTTCTCTCTGAAAGAACGCTCAGCCAACAGGCTTCTGCTTGCTCCTTCAAGGTCTTTGTAGAAACTTGTGTTTTCACTGCTGGAATAGGTTTTGGGATGCATTGTTTCAATCTCTTGCAGGCCTCATGTTGTTTCTTAGACAATGTGGAAAAACAAGGAGTATGTTTCCCAAATCACTTGAAATCCAGCAAAACGCACACTGAATCACTCTTGCTCAAACACGCTCTTTCACCTAATGCGTGGAGAACATTCAAGAAAGCAGAAAAAAAGGGCATTTTGCAGTGAATTTCAGACGGGCATGTAGAAAAAGTCATTTCTATCGGTTGCAGAGTGCAAAAGCATGATTGACTTCATGTACTCCATGAAACCCTTACATCTCCAAGTGACCTGAATTAGGACTTTCCCAAAAAGATGTGTTTGAGGGTCTGTGGCAAAAGGAGCTCTAAGTTGTGTATTCAGTGTTGGAGAGTGACACACTCTACACAGGTTACACAGCGTTTTGCGAGCACCAACATGCTTAACACTGAAACTGCTACAAGGTGTGTGTAGTATGCTGAATGAAGGCTTGTCATTTCAAAGAAAGAAGAGGAAAACAAAATCCAGGTAGTGAAACGAGCACACCAGTATGGGAGATGTGCATGTGTTCAGTTTCAAGCAGCAGCTCTTTGTGGACACTTGGAAACAGTGCTGTGAAAAAATTTCGTACGAAGCGGGATTTTGCCAAAGTTAAAAGACCTTCCAAAACCAACCCTAAAGAACTTAGCCAAACAATAAATGTTGCAATAAGCTGCTGCAGGAAAGGTGCTTCTATGACACAACCCCCGAGCAGGTAGCTACATTCTGCACAGTACAAAATGCATATGAATTCCAGGCTGAAAACTCACTCCAGAAGGATGAAATGCATGTGTTTCTCTCTGAAAGAACGCTCAGCCAACAGGCTTCTGCTTGCTCCTTCAAGGTCTTTGTAGAAACTTGTGTTTTCACTGCTGGAATAGGTTTTGGGATGCATTGTTTCAATCTCTTGCAGGCCTCATGTTGTTTCTTAGACAATGTGGAAAAAGAAGGAGTATGTTTCTCAAATCACTTGAAATCCAGCAAAACGCACACTGAATCACTCTTGCTCAAACACGCTCTTTCACCTAATGCGTTGAGAACATTCAAGAAAGCAGAAAAAAAGGGCATTTTGCAGTGAATTTCAGACGGGCATGTAGAAAAAGTCATTTCTATCGGTTGCAGAGTGCAAAAGCATGATTGACTTCATGTACTCCATGAAACCCTTACATCTCCAAGTGACCTGAATTAGGACTTTCCCAAAAAGATGTGTTTGAGGGTCTGTGGCAAAAGGAGCTCTAAGTTGTGTATTCAGTGCTGGAGAGTGACTCACTCTACACAGGTTACACAGCGTTTTGCGAGCACCAATATGCTTAACACTGAAACTGCTACAAGGTGTGTGTAGTATGCTGAATGAAGGCTTGTCATTTCAAAGAAAGAAGAGGAAAACAAAATCCAGGTAGTGAAACGAGCACACCAGTATGGGAGATGTGCATGTGTTCAGTTTCAAGCAGCAGCTCTTTGTGGACACTTGGAAACAGTGCTGTGAAAAAATTTCGTACGAAGCGGGATTTTGCCAAAGTTAAAAGACCTTCCAAAACCAACCCTAAAGAACTTAGCCAAACAATGAATGTTGCAATAAGCTGCTGCAGGAAAGGTGCTTCTATGACACAACCCCCGAGCAGGTAGCTACATTCTGCACAGTACAAAATGCATATGAATTCCAGGCTGAAAACTCACTCCAGAAGGATGAAATGCATGTGTTTCTCTCTGAAAGAACGCTCAGCCAACAGGCTTCTGCTTGCTCCTTCAAGGTCTTTGTAGAAACTTGTGTTTTCACTGGTGGAATAGGTTTTGGGATGCATTGTTTCAATCTCTTGCAGGCCTCATGTTGTTTCTTAGACAATGTGGAAAAACAAGGAGTATGTTTCCCAAATCACTTGAAATCCAGCAAAACGCACACTGAATCACTCTTGCTCAAACACGCTCTTTCACCTAATGCGTTGAGAACATTCAAGAAAGCAGAAAAAAAGGGCATTTTGCAGTGAATTTCAGACGGGCATGTAGAAAAAGTCATTTCTATCGGTTGCAGAGTGCAAAAGCATGATTGACTTCATGTACTCCATGAAACCCTTACATCTCCAAGTGACCTGAATTAGGACTTTCCCAAAAAGATGTGTTTGAGGGTCTGTGGCAAAAGGAGCTCTAAGTTGTGTATTCAGTGCTGGAGAGTGACACACTCTACACAGGTTACACAGCGTTTTGCGAGCACCAACATGCTTAACACTGAAACTGCTACAAGGTGTGTGTAGCATGCTGAATGAAGGCTTGTCATTTCAAAGAAAGAAGAGGAAAACAAAATCCAGGTAGTGAAACGAGCACACCAGTATGGGAGATGTGCATGTGTTCAGTTTCAAGCAGCAGCTCTTTGTGGACACTTGGAAACAGTGCTGTGAAAAAATTTCGTACGAAGCGGGATTTTGCCAAAGTTAAAAGACCTTCCAAAACCAACCCTAAAGAACTTAGCCAAACAATGAATGTTGCAATAAGCTGCTGCAGGAAAGGTGCTTCTATGACACAACCCCCGAGCAGGTAGCTACATTCTGCACAGTACAAAATGCATATGAATTCCAGGCTGAAAACTCACTCCAGAAGGATGAAATGCATGTGTTTCTCTCTGAAAGAACGCTCAGCCAACAGGCTTCTGCTTGCTCCTTCAAGGTCTTTGTAGAAACTTGTGTTTTCACTGCTGGAATAGGTTTTGGGATGCATTGTTTCAATCTCTTGCAGGCCTCATGTTGTTTCTTAGACAATGTGGAAAAACAAGGAGTATGTTTCCCAAATCACTTGAAATCCAGCAAAACGCACACTGAATCACTCTTGCTCAAACACGCTCTTTCACCTAATGCGTTGAGAACATTCAAGAAAGCAGAAAAAAAGGGCATTTTGCAGTGAATTTCAGACGGGCATGTAGAAAAAGTCATTTCTATCGGTTGCAGAGTGCAAAAGCATGATTGACTTCATGTACTCCATGAAACCCTTACATCTCCAAGTGACCTGAATTAGGACTTTCCCGAAAAGATGTGTTTGAGGGTCTGTGGCAAAAGGAGCTCTAAGTTGTGTATTCAGTGCTGGAGAGTGACACACTCTACACAGGTTACACAGCGTTTTGCGAGCACCAACATGCTTAACACTGAAACTGCTACAAGGTGTGTGTAGTATGCTGAATGAAGGCTTGTCATTTCAAAGAAAGAAGAGGAAAACAAAATCCAGGTAGTGAAACGAGCACACCAGTATGGGAGATGTGCATGTGTTCAGTTTCAAGCAGCAGCTCTTTGTGGACACTTGGAAACAGTGCTGTGAAAAAATTTCGTACGAAGCGGGATTTTGCCAAAGTTAAAAGACCTTCCAAAACCAACCCTAAAGAACTTAGCCAAACAATGAATGTTGCAATAAGCTGCTGCAGGAAAGGTGCTTGTATGACACAACTCCCAAGCAGGTAGCTACATTGTGCACAGTAGAAAAGGCATATGAATTCCAGGCTGAAAACTCACTCCACAAGGATGAAATGCATGTGCTTTTCTCTGAAAGAACACTCAGCCAACAGGCTTCTGCTTGCTCCTTCAAGGTCTTTGTAGAAACTTGTGTTTTCACTGCTGGAATAGGTTTTGGGATGCATTGTTTCAATCTCTTGCAGGCCTCATGTTGTTTCTTAGACAATGTGGAAAAACAAGGAGTATGTTTCCCAAATCACTTGAAATCCAGCAAAACGCACACTGAATCACTCTTGCTCAAACACGCTCTTTCACCTAATGCGTTGAGAACATTCAAGAAAGCAGAAAAAAAGGGCATTTTGCAGTGAATTTCAGACGGGCACGTAGAAAAAGTCATTTCTATCGGTTGCAGAGTGCAAAAGCATGATTGACTTCATGTACTCCATGAAACCCTTACATCTCCAAGTGACCTGAATTAGGACTTTCCCAAAAAGATGTGTTTGAGGGTCTGTGGCAAAAGGAGCTCTAAGTTGTGTATTCAGTGCTGGAGAGTGACACACTCTACACAGGTTACACAGCGTTTTGCGAGCACCAACATGCTTAACACTGAAACTGCTACAAGGTGTGTGTAGTATGCTGAATGAAGGCTTGTCATTTCAAAGAAAGAAGAGGAAAACAAAATCCAGGTAGTGAAACGAGCACACCAGTATGGGAGATGTGCATGTGTTCAGTTTCAAGCAGCAGCTCTTTGTGGACACTTGGAAACAGTGCTGTGAAAAAATTTCGTACGAAGCGGGATTTTGCCAAAGTTCAAAGACCTTCCAAAACCAACCCTAAAGAACTTAGCCAAACAATGAATGTTGCAATAAGCTGCTGCAGGAAAGGTGCTTCTGTGACACAACCCCCGAGCAGGTAGCTACATTCTGCACAGTACAAAATGCATATGAATTCCAGGCTGAAAACTCACTCCAGAAGGATGAAATGCATGTGTTTCTCTCTGAAAGAACGCTCAGCCAACAGGCTTCTGCTTGCTCCTTCAAGGTCTTTGTAGAAACTTGTGTTTTCACTGCTGGAATAGGTTTTGGGATGCATTGTTTCAATCTCTTGCAGGCCTCATGTTGTTTCTTAGACAATGTGGAAAAACAAGGAGTATGTTTCCCAAATCACTTGAAATCCAGCAAAACGCACACTGAATCACTCTTGCTCAAACACGCTCTTTCACCTAATGCGTTGAGAACATTCAAGAAAGCAGAAAAAAAGGGCATTTTGCAGTGAATTTCAGACGGGCATGTAGAAAAAGTCATTTCTATCGGTTGCAGAGTGCAAAAGCATGATTGACTTCATGTACTCCATGAAACCCTTACATCTCCAAGTGACCTGAATTAGGACTTTCCCAAAAAGATGTGTTTGAGGGTCTGTGGCAAAAGGAGCTCTAAGTTGTGTATTCAGTGCTGGAGAGTGACTCACTCTACACAGGTTACACAGCGTTTTGCGAGCACCAATATGCTTAACACTGAAACTGCTACAAGGTGTGTGTAGTATACTGAATGAAGGCTTGTCATTTCAAAGAAAGAAGAGGAAAACAAAATCCAGGTAGTGAAACGAGCACACCAGTATGGGAGATGTGCATGTGTTCAGTTTCAAGCAGCAGCTCTTTGTGGACACTTGGAAACAGTGCTGTGAAAAAATTTCGTACGAAGCGGGATTTTGCCAAAGTTAAAAGACCTTCCAAAACCAACCCTAAAGAACTTAGCCAAACAATGAATGTTGCAATAAGCTGCTGCAGGAAAGGTGCTTCTATGACACAACCCCCGAGCAGGTAGCTACATTCTGCACAGTACAAAATGCATATGAATTCCAGGCTGAAAACTCACTCCAGAAGGATGAAATGCATGTGTTTCTCTCTGAAAGAACGCTCAGCCAACAGGCTTCTGCTTGCTCCTTCAAGGTCTTTGTAGAAACTTGTGTTTTCACTGCTGGAATAGGTTTTGGGATGCATTGTTTCAATCTCTTGCAGGCCTCATGTTGTTTCTTAGACAATGTGGAAAAACAAGGAGTATGTTTCCCAAATCACTTGAAATCCAGGAAAACGCACACTGAATCACTCTTGCTCAAACACGCTCTTTCACCTAATGCGTTGAGAACATTCAAGAAAGCAGAAAAAAAGGGCATTTTGCAGTGAATTTCAGACGGGCATGTAGAAAAAGTCATTTCTATCGGTTGCAGAGTGCAAAAGCATGATTGACTTCATGTACTCCATGAAACCCTTACATCTCCAAGTGACCTGAATTAGGACTTTCCCAAAAAGATGTGTTTGAGGGTCTGTGGCAAAAGGAGCTCTAAGTTGTGTATTCAGTGTTGGAGAGTGACACACTCTACACAGGTTACACAGCGTTTTGCGAGCACCAACATGCTTAACACTGAAACTGCTACAAGGTGTGTGTAGTATGCTGAATGAAGGCTTGTCATTTCAAAGAAAGAAGAGGAAAACAAAATCCAGGTAGTGAAACGAGCACACCAGTATGGGAGATGTGCATGTGTTCAGTTTCAAGCAGCAGCTCTTTGTGGACACTTGGAAACAGTGCTGTGAAAAAATTTCGTACGAAGCGGGATTTTGCCAAAGTTAAAAGACCTTCCAAAACCAACCCTAAAGAACTTAGCCAAACAATAAATGTTGCAATAAGCTGCTGCAGGAAAGGTGCTTCTATGACACAACCCCCGAGCAGGTAGCTACATTCTGCACAGTACAAAATGCATATGAATTCCAGGCTGAAAACTCACTCCAGAAGGATGAAATGCATGTGTTTCTCTCTGAAAGAACGCTCAGCCAACAGGCTTCTGCTTGCTCCTTCAAGGTCTTTGTAGAAACTTGTGTTTTCACTGCTGGAATAGGTTTTGGGATGCATTGTTTCAATCTCTTGCAGGCCTCATGTTGTTTCTTAGACAATGTGGAAAAAGAAGGAGTATGTTTCTCAAATCACTTGAAATCCAGCAAAACGCACACTGAATCACTCTTGCTCAAACACGCTCTTTCACCTAATGCGTTGAGAACATTCAAGAAAGCAGAAAAAAAGGGCATTTTGCAGTGAATTTCAGACGGGCATGTAGAAAAAGTCATTTCTATCGGTTGCAGAGTGCAAAAGCATGATTGACTTCATGTACTCCATGAAACCCTTACATCTCCAAGTGACCTGAATTAGGACTTTCCCAAAAAGATGTGTTTGAGGGTCTGTGGCAAAAGGAGCTCTAAGTTGTGTATTCAGTGCTGGAGAGTGACTCACTCTACACAGGTTACACAGCGTTTTGCGAGCACCAATATGCTTAACACTGAAACTGCTACAAGGTGTGTGTAGTATGCTGAATGAAGGCTTGTCATTTCAAAGAAAGAAGAGGAAAACAAAATCCAGGTAGTGAAACGAGCACACCAGTATGGGAGATGTGCATGTGTTCAGTTTCAAGCAGCAGCTCTTTGTGGACACTTGGAAACAGTGCTGTGAAAAAATTTCGTACGAAGCGGGATTTTGCCAAAGTTAAAAGACCTTCCAAAACCAACCCTAAAGAACTTAGCCAAACAATGAATGTTGCAATAAGCTGCTGCAGGAAAGGTGCTTCTATGACACAACCCCCGAGCAGGTAGCTACATTCTGCACAGTACAAAATGCATATGAATTCCAGGCTGAAAACTCACTCCAGAAGGATGAAATGCATGTGTTTCTCTCTGAAAGAACGCTCAGCCAACAGGCTTCTGCTTGCTCCTTCAAGGTCTTTGTAGAAACTTGTGTTTTCACTGCTGGAATAGGTTTTGGGATGCATTGTTTCAATCTCTTGCAGGCCTCATGTTGTTTCTTAGACAATGTGGAAAAACAAGGAGTATGTTTCCCAAATCACTTGAAATCCAGCAAAACGCACACTGAATCACTCTTGCTCAAACACGCTCTTTCACCTAATGCGTTGAGAACATTCAAGAAAGCAGAAAAAAAGGGCATTTTGCAGTGAATTTCAGACGGGCATGTAGAAAAAGTCATTTCTATCGGTTGCAGAGTGCAAAAGCATGATTGACTTCATGTACTCCATGAAACCCTTACATCTCCAAGTGACCTGAATTAGGACTTTCCCAAAAAGATGTGTTTGAGGGTCTGTGGCAAAAGGAGCTCTAAGTTGTGTATTCAGTGCTGGAGAGTGACACACTCTACACAGGTTACACAGCGTTTTGCGAGCACCAACATGCTTAACACTGAAACTGCTACAAGGTGTGTGTAGCATGCTGAATGAAGGCTTGTCATTTCAAAGAAAGAAGAGGAAAACAAAATCCAGGTAGTGAAACGAGCACACCAGTATGGGAGATGTGCATGTGTTCAGTTTCAAGCAGCAGCTCTTTGTGGACACTTGGAAACAGTGCTGTGAAAAAATTTCGTACGAAGCGGGATTTTGCCAAAGTTAAAAGACCTTCCAAAACCAACCCTAAAGAACTTAGCCAAACAATGAATGTTGCAATAAGCTGCTGCAGGAAAGGTGCTTCTATGACACAACCCCCGAGCAGGTAGCTACATTGTGCACAGTAGAAAAGGCATATGAATTCCAGGCTGAAAACTCACTCCACAAGGATGAAATGCATGTGCTTTTCTCTGAAAGAACACTCAGCCAACAGGCTTCTGCTTGCTCCTTCAAGGTCTTTGTAGAAACTTGTGTTTTCACTGCTGGAATAGGTTTTGGGATGCATTGTTTCAATCTCTTGCAGGCCTCATGTTGTTTCTTAGACAATGTGGAAAAACAAGGAGTATGTTTCCCAAATCACTTGAAATCCAGCAAAACGCACACTGAATCACTCTTGCTCAAACACGCTCTTTCACCTAATGCGTTGAGAACATTCAAGAAAGCAGAAAAAAAGGGCATTTTGCAGTGAATTTCAGACGGGCATGTAGAAAAAGTCATTTCTATCGGTTGCAGAGTGCAAAAGCCTGATTGACTTCATGTACTCCATGAAACCCTTACATCTCCAAGTGACCTGAATTAGGACTTGCCCAAAAAGATGTGTTTGAGGGTCTGTGGCAAAAGGAGCTCTAAGTTGTGTATTCAGTGCTGGAGAGTGACTCACTCTACACAGGTTACACAGCGTTTTGCGAGCACCAATATGCTTAACACTGAAACTGCTACAAGGTGTGTGTAGTATGCTGAATGAAGGCTTGTCATTTCAAAGAAAGAAGAGGAAAACAAAATCCAGGTAGTGAAACGAGCACACCAGTATGGGAGATGTGCATGTGTTCAGTTTCAAGCAGCAGCTCTTTGTGGACACTTGGAAACAGTGCTGTGAAAAAATTTCGTACGAAGCGGGATTTTGCCAAAGTTAAAAGACCTTCCAAAACCAACCCTAAAGAACTTAGCCAAACAATGAATGTTGCAATAAGCTGCTGCAGGAAAGGTGCTTCTATGACACAACCCCCGAGCAGGTAGCTACATTCTGCACAGTACAAAATGCATATGAATTCCAGGCTGAAAACTCACTCCAGAAGGATGAAATGCATGTGTTTCTCTCTGAAAGAACGCTCAGCCAACAGGCTTCTGCTTGCTCCTTCAAGGTCTTTGTAGAAACTTGTGTTTTCACTGCTGGAATAGGTTTTGGGATGCATTGTTTCAATCTCTTGCAGGCCTCATGTTGTTTCTTAGACAATGTGGAAAAACAAGGAGTATGTTTCCCAAATCACTTGAAATCCAGCAAAACGCACACTGAATCACTCTTGCTCAAACACGCTCTTTCACCTAATGCGTTGAGAACATTCAAGAAAGCAGAAAAAAAGGGCATTTTGCAGTGAATTTCAGACGGGCATGTAGAAAAAGTCATTTCTATCGGTTGCAGAGTGCAAAAGCATGATTGACTTCATGTACTCCATGAAACCCTTACATCTCCAAGTGACCTGAATTAGGACTTTCCCGAAAAGATGTGTTTGAGGGTCTGTGGCAAAAGGAGCTCTAAGTTGTGTATTCAGTGCTGGAGAGTGACACACTCTACACAGGTTACACAGCGTTTTGCGAGCACCAACATGCTTAACACTGAAACTGCTACAAGGTGTGTGTAGTATGCTGAATGAAGGCTTGTCATTTCAAAGAAAGAAGAGGAAAACAAAATCCAGGTAGTGAAACGAGCACACCAGTATGGGAGATGTGCATGTGTTCAGTTTCAAGCAGCAGCTCTTTGTGGACACTTGGAAACAGTGCTGTGAAAAAATTTCGTACGAAGCGGGATTTTGCCAAAGTTAAAAGACCTTCCAAAACCAACCCTAAAGAACTTAGCCAAACAATGAATGTTGCAATAAGCTGCTGCAGGAAAGGTGCTTGTATGACACAACTCCCAAGCAGGTAGCTACATTGTGCACAGTAGAAAAGGCATATGAATTCCAGGCTGAAAACTCACTCCACAAGGATGAAATGCATGTGCTTTTCTCTGAAAGAACACTCAGCCAACAGGCTTCTGCTTGCTCCTTCAAGGTCTTTGTAGAAACTTGTGTTTTCACTGCTGGAATAGGTTTTGGGATGCATTGTTTCAATCTCTTGCAGGCCTCATGTTGTTTCTTAGACAATGTGGAAAAACAAGGAGTATGTTTCCCAAATCACTTGAAATCCAGCAAAACGCACACTGAATCACTCTTGCTCAAACACGCTCTTTCACCTAATGCGTTGAGAACATTCAAGAAAGCAGAAAAAAAGGGCATTTTGCAGTGAATTTCAGACGGGCACGTAGAAAAAGTCATTTCTATCGGTTGCAGAGTGCAAAAGCATGATTGACTTCATGTACTCCATGAAACCCTTACATCTCCAAGTGACCTGAATTAGGACTTTCCCAAAAAGATGTGTTTGAGGGTCTGTGGCAAAAGGAGCTCTAAGTTGTGTATTCAGTGCTGGAGAGTGACACACTCTACACAGGTTACACAGCGTTTTGCGAGCACCAACATGCTTAACACTGAAACTGCTACAAGGTGTGTGTAGCATGCTGAATGAAGGCTTGTCATTTCAAAGAAAGAAGAGGAAAACAAAATCCAGGTAGTGAAACGAGCACACCAGTATGGGAGATGTGCATGTGTTCAGTTTCAAGCAGCAGCTCTTTGTGGACACTTGGAAACAGTGCTGTGAAAAAATTTCGTACGAAGCGGGATTTTGCCAAAGTTAAAAGACCTTCCAAAACCAACCCTAAAGAACTTAGCCAAACAATGAATGTTGCAATAAGCTGCTGCAGGAAAGGTGCTTCTATGACACAACCCCCGAGCAGGTAGCTACATTCTGCACAGTACAAAATGCATATGAATTCCAGGCTGAAAACTCACTCCAGAAGGATGAAATGCATGTGTTTCTCTCTGAAAGAACGCTCAGCCAACAGGCTTCTGCTTGCTCCTTCAAGGTCTTTGTAGAAACTTGTGTTTTCACTGCTGGAATAGGTTTTGGGATGCATTGTTTCAATCTCTTGCAGGCCTCATGTTGTTTCTTAGACAATGTGGAAAAACAAGGAGTATGTTTCCCAAATCACTTGAAATCCAGCAAAACGCACACTGAATCACTCTTGCTCAAACACGCTCTTTCACCTAATGCGTTGAGAACATTCAAGAAAGCAGAAAAAAAGGGCATTTTGCAGTGAATTTCAGACGGGCATGTAGAAAAAGTCATTTCTATCGGTTGCAGAGTGCAAAAGCATGATTGACTTCATGTACTCCATGAAACCCTTACATCTCCAAGTGACCTGAATTAGGACTTTCCCGAAAAGATGTGTTTGAGGGTCTGTGGCAAAAGGAGCTCTAAGTTGTGTATTCAGTGCTGGAGAGTGACACACTCTACACAGGTTACACAGCGTTTTGCGAGCACCAACATGCTTAACACTGAAACTGCTACAAGGTGTGTGTAGTATGCTGAATGAAGGCTTGTCATTTCAAAGAAAGAAGAGGAAAACAAAATCCAGGTAGTGAAACGAGCACACCAGTATGGGAGATGTGCATGTGTTCAGTTTCAAGCAGCAGCTCTTTGTGGACACTTGGAAACAGTGCTGTGAAAAAATTTCGTACGAAGCGGGATTTTGCCAAAGTTAAAAGACCTTCCAAAACCAACCCTAAAGAACTTAGCCAAACAATGAATGTTGCAATAAGCTGCTGCAGGAAAGGTGCTTGTATGACACAACTCCCAAGCAGGTAGCTACATTGTGCACAGTAGAAAAGGCATATGAATTCCAGGCTGAAAACTCACTCCACAAGGATGAAATGCATGTGCTTTTCTCTGAAAGAACACTCAGCCAACAGGCTTCTGCTTGCTCCTTCAAGGTCTTTGTAGAAACTTGTGTTTTCACTGCTGGAATAGGTTTTGGGATGCATTGTTTCAATCTCTTGCAGGCCTCATGTTGTTTCTTAGACAATGTGGAAAAACAAGGAGTATGTTTCCCAAATCACTTGAAATCCAGCAAAACGCACACTGAATCACTCTTGCTCAAACACGCTCTTTCACCTAATGCGTTGAGAACATTCAAGAAAGCAGAAAAAAAGGGCATTTTGCAGTGAATTTCAGACGGGCACGTAGAAAAAGTCATTTCTATCGGTTGCAGAGTGCAAAAGCATGATTGACTTCATGTACTCCATGAAACCCTTACATCTCCAAGTGACCTGAATTAGGACTTTCCCAAAAAGATGTGTTTGAGGGTCTGTGGCAAAAGGAGCTCTAAGTTGTGTATTCAGTGCTGGAGAGTGACACACTCTACACAGGTTACACAGCGTTTTGCGAGCACCAACATGCTTAACACTGAAACTGCTACAAGGTGTGTGTAGTATGCTGAATGAAGGCTTGTCATTTCAAAGAAAGAAGAGGAAAACAAAATCCAGGTAGTGAAACGAGCACACCAGTATGGGAGATGTGCATGTGTTCAGTTTCAAGCAGCAGCTCTTTGTGGACACTTGGAAACAGTGCTGTGAAAAAATTTCGTACGAAGCGGGATTTTGCCAAAGTTCAAAGACCTTCCAAAACCAACCCTAAAGAACTTAGCCAAACAATGAATGTTGCAATAAGCTGCTGCAGGAAAGGTGCTTCTGTGACACAACCCCCGAGCAGGTAGCTACATTCTGCACAGTACAAAATGCATATGAATTCCAGGCTGAAAACTCACTCCAGAAGGATGAAATGCATGTGTTTCTCTCTGAAAGAACGCTCAGCCAACAGGCTTCTGCTTGCTCCTTCAAGGTCTTTGTAGAAACTTGTGTTTTCACTGCTGGAATAGGTTTTGGGATGCATTGTTTCAATCTCTTGCAGGCCTCATGTTGTTTCTTAGACAATGTGGAAAAACAAGGAGTATGTTTCCCAAATCACTTGAAATCCAGCAAAACGCACACTGAATCACTCTTGCTCAAACACGCTCTTTCACCTAATGCGTTGAGAACATTCAAGAAAGCAGAAAAAAAGGGCATTTTGCAGTGAATTTCAGACGGGCATGTAGAAAAAGTCATTTCTATCGGTTGCAGAGTGCAAAAGCATGATTGACTTCATGTACTCCATTAAACCCTTACATCTCCAAGTGACCTGAATTAGGACTTTCCCAAAAAGATGTGTTTGAGGGTCTGTGGCAAAAGGAGCTCTAAGTTGTGTATTCAGTGCTGGAGAGTGACTCACTCTACACAGGTTACACAGCGTTTTGCGAGCACCAATATGCTTAACACTGAAACTGCTACAAGGTGTGTGTAGTATACTGAATGAAGGCTTGTCATTTCAAAGAAAGAAGAGGAAAACAAAATCCAGGTAGTGAAACGAGCACACCAGTATGGGAGATGTGCATGTGTTCAGTTTCAAGCAGCAGCTCTTTGTGGACACTTGGAAACAGTGCTGTGAAAAAATTTCGTACGAAGCGGGATTTTGCCAAAGTTAAAAGACCTTCCAAAACCAACCCTAAAGAACTTAGCCAAACAATGAATGTTGCAATAAGCTGCTGCAGGAAAGGTGCTTCTATGACACAACCCCCGAGCAGGTAGCTACATTCTGCACAGTACAAAATGCATATGAATTCCAGGCTGAAAACTCACTCCAGAAGGATGAAATGCATGTGTTTCTCTCTGAAAGAACGCTCAGCCAACAGGCTTCTGCTTGCTCCTTCAAGGTCTTTGTAGAAACTTGTGTTTTCACTGCTGGAATAGGTTTTGGGATGCATTGTTTCAATCTCTTGCAGGCCTCATGTTGTTTCTTAGACAATGTGGAAAAACAAGGAGTATGTTTCCCAAATCACTTGAAATCCAGGAAAACGCACACTGAATCACTCTTGCTCAAACACGCTCTTTCACCTAATGCGTTGAGAACATTCAAGAAAGCAGAAAAAAAGGGCATTTTGCAGTGAATTTCAGACGGGCATGTAGAAAAAGTCATTTCTATCGGTTGCAGAGTGCAAAAGCATGATTGACTTCATGTACTCCATGAAACCCTTACATCTCCAAGTGACCTGAATTAGGACTTTCCCAAAAAGATGTGTTTGAGGGTCTGTGGCAAAAGGAGCTCTAAGTTGTGTATTCAGTGTTGGAGAGTGACACACTCTACACAGGTTACACAGCGTTTTGCGAGCACCAACATGCTTAACACTGAAACTGCTACAAGGTGTGTGTAGTATGCTGAATGAAGGCTTGTCATTTCAAAGAAAGAAGAGGAAAACAAAATCCAGGTAGTGAAACGAGCACACCAGTATGGGAGATGTGCATGTGTTCAGTTTCAAGCAGCAGCTCTTTGTGGACACTTGGAAACAGTGCTGTGAAAAAATTTCGTACGAAGCGGGATTTTGCCAAAGTTAAAAGACCTTCCAAAACCAACCCTAAAGAACTTAGCCAAACAATAAATGTTGCAATAAGCTGCTGCAGGAAAGGTGCTTCTATGACACAACCCCCGAGCAGGTAGCTACATTCTGCACAGTACAAAATGCATATGAATTCCAGGCTGAAAACTCACTCCAGAAGGATGAAATGCATGTGTTTCTCTCTGAAAGAACGCTCAGCCAACAGGCTTCTGCTTGCTCCTTCAAGGTCTTTGTAGAAACTTGTGTTTTCACTGCTGGAATAGGTTTTGGGATGCATTGTTTCAATCTCTTGCAGGCCTCATGTTGTTTCTTAGACAATGTGGAAAAAGAAGGAGTATGTTTCTCAAATCACTTGAAATCCAGCAAAACGCACACTGAATCACTCTTGCTCAAACACGCTCTTTCACCTAATGCGTTGAGAACATTCAAGAAAGCAGAAAAAAAGGGCATTTTGCAGTGAATTTCAGACGGGCATGTAGAAAAAGTCATTTCTATCGGTTGCAGAGTGCAAAAGCATGATTGACTTCATGTACTCCATGAAACCCTTACATCTCCAAGTGACCTGAATTAGGACTTTCCCAAAAAGATGTGTTTGAGGGTCTGTGGCAAAAGGAGCTCTAAGTTGTGTATTCAGTGCTGGAGAGTGACTCACTCTACACAGGTTACACAGCGTTTTGCGAGCACCAATATGCTTAACACTGAAACTGCTACAAGGTGTGTGTAGTATGCTGAATGAAGGCTTGTCATTTCAAAGAAAGAAGAGGAAAACAAAATCCAGGTAGTGAAACGAGCACACCAGTATGGGAGATGTGCATGTGTTCAGTTTCAAGCAGCAGCTCTTTGTGGACACTTGGAAACAGTGCTGTGAAAAAATTTCGTACGAAGCGGGATTTTGCCAAAGTTCAAAGACCTTCCAAAACCAACCCTAAAGAACTTAGCCAAACAATGAATGTTGCAATAAGCTGCTGCAGGAAAGGTGCTTCTATGACACAACCCCCGAGCAGGTAGCTACATTCTGCACAGTACAAAATGCATATGAATTCCAGGCTGAAAACTCACTCCAGAAGGATGAAATGCATGTGTTTCTCTCTGAAAGAACGCTCAGCCAACAGGCTTCTGCTTGCTCCTTCAAGGTCTTTGTAGAAACTTGTGTTTTCACTGCTGGAATAGGTTTTGGGATGCATTGTTTCAATCTCTTGCAGGCCTCATGTTGTTTCTTAGACAATGTGGAAAAACAAGGAGTATGTTTCCCAAATCACTTGAAATCCAGGAAAACGCACACTGAATCACTCTTGCTCAAACACGCTCTTTCACCTAATGCGTTGAGAACATTCAAGAAAGCAGAAAAAAAGGGCATTTTGCAGTGAATTTCAGACGGGCATGTAGAAAAAGTCATTTCTATCGGTTGCAGAGTGCAAAAGCATGATTGACTTCATGTACTCCATGAAACCCTTACATCTCCAAGTGACCTGAATTAGGACTTTCCCAAAAAGATGTGTTTGAGGGTCTGTGGCAAAAGGAGCTCTAAGTTGTGTATTCAGTGCTGGAGAGTGACACACTCTACACAGGTTACACAGCGTTTTGCGAGCACCAACATGCTTAACACTGAAACTGCTACAAGGTGTGTGTAGCATGCTGAATGAAGGCTTGTCATTTCAAAGAAAGAAGAGGAAAACAAAATCCAGGTAGTGAAACGAGCACACCAGTATGGGAGATGTGCATGTGTTCAGTTTCAAGCAGCAGCTCTTTGTGGACACTTGGAAACAGTGCTGTGAAAAAATTTCGTACGAAGCGGGATTTTGCCAAAGTTAAAAGACCTTCCAAAACCAACCCTAAAGAACTTAGCCAAACAATGAATGTTGCAATAAGCTGCTGCAGGAAAGGTGCTTCTATGACACAACCCCCGAGCAGGTAGCTACATTGTGCACAGTAGAAAAGGCATATGAATTCCAGGCTGAAAACTCACTCCACAAGGATGAAATGCATGTGCTTTTCTCTGAAAGAACACTCAGCCAACAGGCTTCTGCTTGCTCCTTCAAGGTCTTTGTAGAAACTTGTGTTTTCACTGCTGGAATAGGTTTTGGGATGCATTGTTTCAATCTCTTGCAGGCCTCATGTTGTTTCTTAGACAATGTGGAAAAACAAGGAGTATGTTTCCCAAATCACTTGAAATCCAGCAAAACGCACACTGAATCACTCTTGCTCAAACACGCTCTTTCACCTAATGCGTTGAGAACATTCAAGAAAGCAGAAAAAAAGGGCATTTTGCAGTGAATTTCAGACGGGCATGTAGAAAAAGTCATTTCTATCGGTTGCAGAGTGCAAAAGCCTGATTGACTTCATGTACTCCATGAAACCCTTACATCTCCAAGTGACCTGAATTAGGACTTGCCCAAAAAGATGTGTTTGAGGGTCTGTGGCAAAAGGAGCTCTAAGTTGTGTATTCAGTGCTGGAGAGTGACTCACTCTACACAGGTTACACAGCGTTTTGCGAGCACCAATATGCTTAACACTGAAACTGCTACAAGGTGTGTGTAGTATGCTGAATGAAGGCTTGTCATTTCAAAGAAAGAAGAGGAAAACAAAATCCAGGTAGTGAAACGAGCACACCAGTATGGGAGATGTGCATGTGTTCAGTTTCAAGCAGCAGCTCTTTGTGGACACTTGGAAACAGTGCTGTGAAAAAATTTCGTACGAAGCGGGATTTTGCCAAAGTTAAAAGACCTTCCAAAACCAACCCTAAAGAACTTAGCCAAACAATGAATGTTGCAATAAGCTGCTGCAGGAAAGGTGCTTCTATGACACAACCCCCGAGCAGGTAGCTACATTCTGCACAGTACAAAATGCATATGAATTCCAGGCTGAAAACTCACTCCAGAAGGATGAAATGCATGTGTTTCTCTCTGAAAGAACGCTCAGCCAACAGGCTTCTGCTTGCTCCTTCAAGGTCTTTGTAGAAACTTGTGTTTTCACTGCTGGAATAGGTTTTGGGATGCATTGTTTCAATCTCTTGCAGGCCTCATGTTGTTTCTTAGACAATGTGGAAAAACAAGGAGTATGTTTCCCAAATCACTTGAAATCCAGCAAAACGCACACTGAATCACTCTTGCTCAAACACGCTCTTTCACCTAATGCGTTGAGAACATTCAAGAAAGCAGAAAAAAAGGGCATTTTGCAGTGAATTTCAGACGGGCATGTAGAAAAAGTCATTTCTATCGGTTGCAGAGTGCAAAAGCATGATTGACTTCATGTACTCCATGAAACCCTTACATCTCCAAGTGACCTGAATTAGGACTTTCCCGAAAAGATGTGTTTGAGGGTCTGTGGCAAAAGGAGCTCTAAGTTGTGTATTCAGTGCTGGAGAGTGACACACTCTACACAGGTTACACAGCGTTTTGCGAGCACCAACATGCTTAACACTGAAACTGCTACAAGGTGTGTGTAGTATGCTGAATGAAGGCTTGTCATTTCAAAGAAAGAAGAGGAAAACAAAATCCAGGTAGTGAAACGAGCACACCAGTATGGGAGATGTGCATGTGTTCAGTTTCAAGCAGCAGCTCTTTGTGGACACTTGGAAACAGTGCTGTGAAAAAATTTCGTACGAAGCGGGATTTTGCCAAAGTTAAAAGACCTTCCAAAACCAACCCTAAAGAACTTAGCCAAACAATGAATGTTGCAATAAGCTGCTGCAGGAAAGGTGCTTGTATGACACAACTCCCAAGCAGGTAGCTACATTGTGCACAGTAGAAAAGGCATATGAATTCCAGGCTGAAAACTCACTCCACAAGGATGAAATGCATGTGCTTTTCTCTGAAAGAACACTCAGCCAACAGGCTTCTGCTTGCTCCTTCAAGGTCTTTGTAGAAACTTGTGTTTTCACTGCTGGAATAGGTTTTGGGATGCATTGTTTCAATCTCTTGCAGGCCTCATGTTGTTTCTTAGACAATGTGGAAAAACAAGGAGTATGTTTCCCAAATCACTTGAAATCCAGCAAAACGCACACTGAATCACTCTTGCTCAAACACGCTCTTTCACCTAATGCGTTGAGAACATTCAAGAAAGCAGAAAAAAAGGGCATTTTGCAGTGAATTTCAGACGGGCACGTAGAAAAAGTCATTTCTATCGGTTGCAGAGTGCAAAAGCATGATTGACTTCATGTACTCCATGAAACCCTTACATCTCCAAGTGACCTGAATTAGGACTTTCCCAAAAAGATGTGTTTGAGGGTCTGTGGCAAAAGGAGCTCTAAGTTGTGTATTCAGTGCTGGAGAGTGACACACTCTACACAGGTTACACAGCGTTTTGCGAGCACCAACATGCTTAACACTGAAACTGCTACAAGGTGTGTGTAGTATGCTGAATGAAGGCTTGTCATTTCAAAGAAAGAAGAGGAAAACAAAATCCAGGTAGTGAAACGAGCACACCAGTATGGGAGATGTGCATGTGTTCAGTTTCAAGCAGCAGCTCTTTGTGGACACTTGGAAACAGTGCTGTGAAAAAATTTCGTACGAAGCGGGATTTTGCCAAAGTTCAAAGACCTTCCAAAACCAACCCTAAAGAACTTAGCCAAACAATGAATGTTGCAATAAGCTGCTGCAGGAAAGGTGCTTCTGTGACACAACCCCCGAGCAGGTAGCTACATTCTGCACAGTACAAAATGCATATGAATTCCAGGCTGAAAACTCACTCCAGAAGGATGAAATGCATGTGTTTCTCTCTGAAAGAACGCTCAGCCAACAGGCTTCTGCTTGCTCCTTCAAGGTCTTTGTAGAAACTTGTGTTTTCACTGCTGGAATAGGTTTTGGGATGCATTGTTTCAATCTCTTGCAGGCCTCATGTTGTTTCTTAGACAATGTGGAAAAACAAGGAGTATGTTTCCCAAATCACTTGAAATCCAGCAAAACGCACACTGAATCACTCTTGCTCAAACACGCTCTTTCACCTAATGCGTTGAGAACATTCAAGAAAGCAGAAAAAAAGGGCATTTTGCAGTGAATTTCAGACGGGCATGTAGAAAAAGTCATTTCTATCGGTTGCAGAGTGCAAAAGCATGATTGACTTCATGTACTCCATGAAACCCTTACATCTCCAAGTGACCTGAATTAGGACTTTCCCAAAAAGATGTGTTTGAGGGTCTGTGGCAAAAGGAGCTCTAAGTTGTGTATTCAGTGCTGGAGAGTGACTCACTCTACACAGGTTACACAGCGTTTTGCGAGCACCAATATGCTTAACACTGAAACTGCTACAAGGTGTGTGTAGTATACTGAATGAAGGCTTGTCATTTCAAAGAAAGAAGAGGAAAACAAAATCCAGGTAGTGAAACGAGCACACCAGTATGGGAGATGTGCATGTGTTCAGTTTCAAGCAGCAGCTCTTTGTGGACACTTGGAAACAGTGCTGTGAAAAAATTTCGTACGAAGCGGGATTTTGCCAAAGTTAAAAGACCTTCCAAAACCAACCCTAAAGAACTTAGCCAAACAATGAATGTTGCAATAAGCTGCTGCAGGAAAGGTGCTTCTATGACACAACCCCCGAGCAGGTAGCTACATTCTGCACAGTACAAAATGCATATGAATTCCAGGCTGAAAACTCACTCCAGAAGGATGAAATGCATGTGTTTCTCTCTGAAAGAACGCTCAGCCAACAGGCTTCTGCTTGCTCCTTCAAGGTCTTTGTAGAAACTTGTGTTTTCACTGCTGGAATAGGTTTTGGGATGCATTGTTTCAATCTCTTGCAGGCCTCATGTTGTTTCTTAGACAATGTGGAAAAACAAGGAGTATGTTTCCCAAATCACTTGAAATCCAGCAAAACGCACACTGAATCACTCTTGCTCAAACACGCTCTTTCACCTAATGCGTTGAGAACATTCAAGAAAGCAGAAAAAAAGGGCATTTTGCAGTGAATTTCAGACGGGCATGTAGAAAAAGTCATTTCTATCGGTTGCAGAGTGCAAAAGC
>NW_028270009.1:0-126680 GCF_054644295.1 Miniopterus natalensis | reverse complement strand
TGTTTTCTGGTTTCTTGAATGTTCTCAACACATTAGGAGAAAGAGCGTGTTTGAGCAAGAGTGATGCAGTGTGCGTTTCCCTAGATTTCAAGTGATTTGCGAAACATACTCCTTAGTTTTCCACGTTGTGTAAGAAACATGAGGTTTGCAAGAGATTGAAACAATGCTTCCTAAAACGTATTCCAGCAGTGAAAACACACGTTTCGACAAAGACTTTGAAGGAGCAAGCAAAAGCCTAGTGGCTGAGTGTTCCTTTTGAGAGAAAGACATGCATTTCGTCCTTCTGGAATGAGTTTTCAGCCAGGAATTCGTATGCATTTTGTACTGTGCAGAAAGTAGCTACCTGCTCGGGAGTTGTGTCATAGAAGCACCTTTCTGGAGGAGCTTATTGCAACATTCATTGTTTGGCTCAGTTCTTTAGGGTTGGTTTTGGAAGGTCTTTCAACTTTGTCCAAATCCTGCTTCGTACGAAATTTTTTCACAGCGCTGTTTCCAAGTGTCCACAAAGAGCTGGTGCTTGAAACTGTCCACATGTACATCTCCCATACTGGTGTGCTCGTTCCCCTACCTGGATTTTGGTTTCCTCTTCTTTCTTTGAAACGACAAGCCTTCTTTCTGTATGCTACACACACCTTGTAGCAGTTTCAGTTTGCAGCATGTTGGTCTCCCCAAAATGCTGAGTATTCTATGTAGAGTGTGTCATTCTACAGCACTGAATACACAACTTAGAGCTCCTTTCAAAGCAGACACACAAACACATCTTTTTGTGAAAGTCTTACTTCAGGTCCCTTGGAAAATATATGGGTTTCCTTGAGAACATGAAGTCGATTACGCTTTTGCACTCTGCAAAGAATAGAAGTGATCTTTTGTACATGCCCGTCTGAATTTCACTGCAAAATGCCCTTCTTTTCTGCTTTCTTGAACATTCCCAAAGCATCAGGTGAAAGAGCGTGTTTGAGGAAGAGTGATGCAGTGTGCGTTTTCCTGGATTTCAAGTGAATTGGGAAACATACTCCTTGTGTTTCCACATTGTCTAAGAAACAACATGAGTCTTGCAAGAGATTGAAACAATGCATCCTAAAACGTATTACCGCAGTGAAAACACACGTTTCTACCAAGACTTGGAAGGAGCAAGCGAAAGAATAGTCGCTGAGTGTTCTTTCGGAGAGAAACACAAGCATTTGTTCCTTCTGGAGTGAGTTTTCAGCCAGGAATTCATATGCATTTTGTACTGTGCAGAATGTAGCTACCTGCTCTTGAGTTGTGTCATAGAAGCACCTTTCCTGGAGGAGCTTATTGCAACATTCTTTGTTTGGCTAAGTTCTTTAGGGTTGGTTTTGGAAGGTCTTTCAACTTTGTCCAAATCCGCTTCGTATGAAATCTTTTCACAGCGCTCTTTCCAAGTGTCCACAAAGAGCTGCTCCTGGAAACTGTCCACATGCACATCTCCCATGCTGGTGTGCTCGTTTCACTACCTGGATTTTGGTTTTCTCTTCTTTCTTTGAAATGACAAGCCTTCTTTCTGCATGCAACACACACCTTGTAGCAGTTCCAGTTTGCAGCATGTTGGTGCTCCTAAAACGCTGTGTAACCTTTGTAGAGTGTGTCACTCTCCAGCACTGAATACACAACTTAGAGCTCCTTTCACCACAGACACGCAAACACATCTTTTTGTAAAAGTCCTACTTCTTTTCACTTGGAAATGTAAGGGTTTCAACGAGAACATGAAGTCAATGATGCTTTTGCACTCTACTACCAAACGAAATGACCTCTTCTACATGCCCGTCTGAGTTTCAGTGCAAAATGCCCTTGTTTTCTGGTTTCTTGAATGTTCTCAACACATTAGGAGAAAGAGCGTGTTTGAGCAAGAGTGATGCAGTGTGCGTTTCCCTAGATTTCAAGTGATTTGCGAAACATACTCCTTATTTTTCCACATTGTGTAAGAAACATGAGGTTTGCAAGAGATTGAAACAATGCTTCCTAAAACGTATTCCAGCAGTGAAAACACACGTTTCGACAAAGACTTTGAAGGAGCAAGCAAAAGCCTAGTGGCTGAGTGTTCCTTTTGAGAGAAAGACATGCATTTCGTCCTTCTGGAATGAGTTTTCAGCCAGGAATTCGTATGCATTTTGTACTGTGCAGAAAGTAGCTACCTGCTCGGGAGTTGTGTCATAGAAGCACCTTTCTGGAGGAGCTTATTGCAACATTCATTGTTTGGCTCAGTTCTTTAGGGTTGGTTTTGGAAGGTCTTTCAACTTTGTCCAAATCCTGCTTCGTACGAAATTTTTTCACAGCGCTGTTTCCAAGTGTCCTCAAAGAGCTGGTGCTTGAAACTGTCCACATGTACATCTCCCATACTGGTGTGCTCGTTCCCCTACCTGGATTTTGGTTTCCTCTTCTTTCTTTGAAACGACAAGCCTTCTTTCTGTATGCTACACACACCTTGTAGCAGTTTCAGTTTGCAGCATGTTGGTCTCCCCAAAATGCTGAGTATTCTATGTAGAGTGTGTCATTCTACAGCACTGAATACACAACTTAGAGCTCCTTTCAAAGCAGACACACAAACACATCTTTTTGTGAAAGTCTTACTTCAGGTCCCTTGGAAAATATATGGGTTTCCTTGAGAACATGAAGTCGATTACGCTTTTGCACTCTGCAAAGAATAGAAGTGATCTTTTGTACATGCCCGTCTGAATTTCACTGCAAAATGCCCTTCTTTTCTGCTTTCTTGAACATTCCCAAAGCATCAGGTGAAAGAGCGTGTTTGAGGAAGAGTGATGCAGTGTGCGTTTTCCTGGATTTCAAGTGAATTGGGAAACATACTCCTTGTGTTTCCACATTGTCTAAGAAACAACATGAGTCTTGCAAGAGATTGAAACAATGCATCCTAAAACGTATTACCGCAGTGAAAACACACGTTTCTACCAAGACTTGGAAGGAGCAAGCGAAAGAATAGTCGCTGAGTGTTCTTTCGGAGAGAAACACAAGCATTTGTTCCTTCTGGAGTGAGTTTTCAGCCAGGAATTCATATGCATTTTGTACTGTGCAGAATGTAGCTACCTGCTCTTGAGTTGTGTCATAGAAGCACCTTTCCTGGAGGAGCTTATTGCAACATTCTTTGTTTGGCTAAGTTCTTTAGGGTTGGTTTTGGAAGGTCTTTCAACTTTGTCCAAATCCGCTTCGTATGAAATCTTTTCACAGCGCTCTTTCCAAGTGTCCACAAAGAGCTGCTCCTGGAAACTGTCCACATGCACATCTCCCATGCTGGTGTGCTCGTTTCACTACCTGGATTTTGGTTTTCTCTTCTTTCTTTGAAATGACAAGCCTTCTTTCTGCATGCAACACACACCTTGTAGCAGTTCCAGTTTGCAGCATGTTGGTGCTCCTAAAACGCTGTGTAACCTTTGTAGAGTGTGTCACTCTCCAGCACTGAATACACAACTTAGAGCTCCTTTCACCACAGACACGCAAACACATCTTTTTGTAAAAGTCCTACTTCTTTTCACTTGGAAATGTAAGGGTTTCAACGAGAACATGAAGTCAATGATGCTTTTGCACTCTACTACCAAACGAAATGACCTCTTCTACATGCCCGTCTGAGTTTCAGTGCAAAATGCCCTTGTTTTCTGGTTTCTTGAATGTTCTCAACACATTAGGAGAAAGAGCGTGTTTGAGCAAGAGTGATGCAGTGTGCGTTTCCCTAGATTTCAAGTGATTTGCGAAACATACTCCTTATTTTTCCACATTGTGTAAGAAACATGAGGTTTGCAAGAGATTGAAACAATGCTTCCTAAAACGTATTCCAGCAGTGAAAACACACGTTTCGACAAAGACTTTGAAGGAGCAAGCAAAAGCCTAGTGGCTGAGTGTTCCTTTTGAGAGAAAGACATGCATTTCGTCCTTCTGGAATGAGTTTTCAGCCAGGAATTCGTATGCATTTTGTACTGTGCAGAAAGTAGCTACCTGCTCGGGAGTTGTGTCATAGAAGCACCTTTCTGGAGGAGCTTATTGCAACATTCATTGTTTGGCTCAGTTCTTTAGGGTTGGTTTTGGAAGGTCTTTCAACTTTGTCCAAATCCTGCTTCGTACGAAATTTTTTCACAGCGCTGTTTCCAAGTGTCCTCAAAGAGCTGGTGCTTGAAACTGTCCACATGTACATCTCCCATACTGGTGTGCTCGTTCCCCTACCTGGATTTTGGTTTCCTCTTCTTTCTTTGAAACGACAAGCCTTCTTTCTGTATGCTACACACACCTTGTAGCAGTTTCAGTTTGCAGCATGTTGGTCTCCCCAAAATGCTGAGTATTCTATGTAGAGTGTGTCATTCTACAGCACTGAATACACAACTTAGAGCTCCTTTCAAAGCAGACACACAAACACATCTTTTTGTGAAAGTCTTACTTCAGGTCCCTTGGAAAATATATGGGTTTCCTTGAGAACATGAAGTCGATTACGCTTTTGCACTCTGCAAAGAATAGAAGTGATCTTTTGTACATGCCCGTCTGAATTTCACTGCAAAATGCCCTTCTTTTCTGCTTTCTTGAACATTCCCAAAGCATCAGGTGAAAGAGCGTGTTTGAGGAAGAGTGATGCAGTGTGCGTTTTCCTGGATTTCAAGTGAATTGGGAAACATACTCCTTGTGTTTCCACATTGTCTAAGAAACAACATGAGTCTTGCAAGAGATTGAAACAATGCATCCTAAAACGTATTACCGCAGTGAAAACACACGTTTCTACCAAGACTTGGAAGGAGCAAGCGAAAGAATAGTCGCTGAGTGTTCTTTCGGAGAGAAACACAAGCATTTGTTCCTTCTGGAGTGAGTTTTCAGCCAGGAATTCATATGCATTTTGTACTGTGCAGAATGTAGCTACCTGCTCTTGAGTTGTGTCATAGAAGCACCTTTCCTGGAGGAGCTTATTGCAACATTCTTTGTTTGGCTAAGTTCTTTAGGGTTGGTTTTGGAAGGTCTTTCAACTTTGTCCAAATCCGCTTCGTATGAAATCTTTTCACAGCGCTCTTTCCAAGTGTCCACAAAGAGCTGCTCCTGGAAACTGTCCACATGCACATCTCCCATGCTGGTGTGCTCGTTTCACTACCTGGATTTTGGTTTTCTCTTCTTTCTTTGAAATGACAAGCCTTCTTTCTGCATGCAACACACACCTTGTAGCAGTTCCAGTTTGCAGCATGTTGGTGCTCCTAAAACGCTGTGTAACCTTTGTAGAGTGTGTCACTCTCCAGCACTGAATACACAACTTAGAGCTCCTTTCACCACAGACACGCAAACACATCTTTTTGTAAAAGTCCTACTTCTTTTCACTTGGAAATGTAAGGGTTTCAACGAGAACATGAAGTCAATGATGCTTTTGCACTCTACTACCAAACGAAATGACCTCTTCTACATGCCCGTCTGAGTTTCAGTGCAAAATGCCCTTGTTTTCTGGTTTCTTGAATGTTCTCAACACATTAGGAGAAAGAGCGTGTTTGAGCAAGAGTGATGCAGTGTGCGTTTCCCTAGATTTCAAGTGATTTGCGAAACATACTCCTTATTTTTCCACATTGTGTAAGAAACATGAGGTTTGCAAGAGATTGAAACAATGCTTCCTAAAACGTATTCCAGCAGTGAAAACACACGTTTCGACAAAGACTTTGAAGGAGCAAGCAAAAGCCTAGTGGCTGAGTGTTCCTTTTGAGAGAAAGACATGCATTTCGTCCTTCTGGAATGAGTTTTCAGCCAGGAATTCGTATGCATTTTGTACTGTGCAGAAAGTAGCTACCTGCTCGGGAGTTGTGTCATAGAAGCACCTTTCTGGAGGAGCTTATTGCAACATTCATTGTTTGGCTCAGTTCTTTAGGGTTGGTTTTGGAAGGTCTTTCAACTTTGTCCAAATCCTGCTTCGTACGAAATTTTTTCACAGCGCTGTTTCCAAGTGTCCACAAAGAGCTGGTGCTTGAAACTGTCCACATGTACATCTCCCATACTGGTGTGCTCGTTCCCCTACCTGGATTTTGGTTTCCTCTTCTTTCTTTGAAACGACAAGCCTTCTTTCTGTATGCTACACACACCTTGTAGCAGTTTCAGTTTGCAGCATGTTGGTCTCCCCAAAATGCTGAGTATTCTATGTAGAGTGTGTCATTCTACAGCACTGAATACACAACTTAGAGCTCCTTTCAAAGCAGACACACAAACACATCTTTTTGTGAAAGTCTTACTTCAGGTCCCTTGGAAAATATATGGGTTTCCTTGAGAACATGAAGTCGATTACGCTTTTGCACTCTGCAAAGAATAGAAGTGATCTTTTGTACATGCCCGTCTGAATTTCACTGCAAAATGCCCTTCTTTTCTGCTTTCTTGAACATTCCCAAAGCATCAGGTGAAAGAGCGTGTTTGAGGAAGAGTGATGCAGTGTGCGTTTTCCTGGATTTCAAGTGAATTGGGAAACATACTCCTTGTGTTTCCACATTGTCTAAGAAACAACATGAGTCTTGCAAGAGATTGAAACAATGCATCCTAAAACGTATTACCGCAGTGAAAACACACGTTTCTACCAAGACTTGGAAGGAGCAAGCGAAAGAATAGTCGCTGAGTGTTCTTTCGGAGAGAAACACAAGCATTTGTTCCTTCTGGAGTGAGTTTTCAGCCAGGAATTCATATGCATTTTGTACTGTGCAGAATGTAGCTACCTGCTCTTGAGTTGTGTCATAGAAGCACCTTTCCTGGAGGAGCTTATTGCAACATTCTTTGTTTGGCTAAGTTCTTTAGGGTTGGTTTTGGAAGGTCTTTCAACTTTGTCCAAATCCGCTTCGTATGAAATCTTTTCACAGCGCTCTTTCCAAGTGTCCACAAAGAGCTGCTCCTGGAAACTGTCCACATGCACATCTCCCATGCTGGTGTGCTCGTTTCACTACCTGGATTTTGGTTTTCTCTTCTTTCTTTGAAATGACAAGCCTTCTTTCTGCATGCAACACACACCTTGTAGCAGTTCCAGTTTGCAGCATGTTGGTGCTCCTAAAACGCTGTGTAACCTTTGTAGAGTGTGTCACTCTCCAGCACTGAATACACAACTTAGAGCTCCTTTCACCACAGACACGCAAACACATCTTTTTGTAAAAGTCCTACTTCTTTTCACTTGGAAATGTAAGGGTTTCAACGAGAACATGAAGTCAATGATGCTTTTGCACTCTACTACCAAACGAAATGACCTCTTCTACATGCCCGTCTGAGTTTCAGTGCAAAATGCCCTTGTTTTCTGGTTTCTTGAATGTTCTCAACACATTAGGAGAAAGAGCGTGTTTGAGCAAGAGTGATGCAGTGTGCGTTTCCCTAGATTTCAAGTGATTTGCGAAACATACTCCTTATTTTTCCACATTGTGTAAGAAACATGAGGTTTGCAAGAGATTGAAACAATGCTTCCTAAAACGTATTCCAGCAGTGAAAACACACGTTTCGACAAAGACTTTGAAGGAGCAAGCAAAAGCCTAGTGGCTGAGTGTTCCTTTTGAGAGAAAGACATGCATTTCGTCCTTCTGGAATGAGTTTTCAGCCAGGAATTCGTATGCATTTTGTACTGTGCAGAAAGTAGCTACCTGCTCGGGAGTTGTGTCATAGAAGCACCTTTCTGGAGGAGCTTATTGCAACATTCATTGTTTGGCTCAGTTCTTTAGGGTTGGTTTTGGAAGGTCTTTCAACTTTGTCCAAATCCTGCTTCGTACGAAATTTTTTCACAGCGCTGTTTCCAAGTGTCCTCAAAGAGCTGGTGCTTGAAACTGTCCACATGTACATCTCCCATACTGGTGTGCTCGTTCCCCTACCTGGATTTTGGTTTCCTCTTCTTTCTTTGAAACGACAAGCCTTCTTTCTGTATGCTACACACACCTTGTAGCAGTTTCAGTTTGCAGCATGTTGGTCTCCCCAAAATGCTGAGTATTCTATGTAGAGTGTGTCATTCTACAGCACTGAATACACAACTTAGAGCTCCTTTCAAAGCAGACACACAAACACATCTTTTTGTGAAAGTCTTACTTCAGGTCCCTTGGAAAATATATGGGTTTCCTTGAGAACATGAAGTCGATTACGCTTTTGCACTCTGCAAAGAATAGAAGTGATCTTTTGTACATGCCCGTCTGAATTTCACTGCAAAATGCCCTTCTTTTCTGCTTTCTTGAACATTCCCAAAGCATCAGGTGAAAGAGCGTGTTTGAGGAAGAGTGATGCAGTGTGCGTTTTCCTGGATTTCAAGTGAATTGGGAAACATACTCCTTGTGTTTCCACATTGTCTAAGAAACAACATGAGTCTTGCAAGAGATTGAAACAATGCATCCTAAAACGTATTACCGCAGTGAAAACACACGTTTCTACCAAGACTTGGAAGGAGCAAGCGAAAGAATAGTCGCTGAGTGTTCTTTCGGAGAGAAACACAAGCATTTGTTCCTTCTGGAGTGAGTTTTCAGCCAGGAATTCATATGCATTTTGTACTGTGCAGAATGTAGCTACCTGCTCTTGAGTTGTGTCATAGAAGCACCTTTCCTGGAGGAGCTTATTGCAACATTCTTTGTTTGGCTAAGTTCTTTAGGGTTGGTTTTGGAAGGTCTTTCAACTTTGTCCAAATCCGCTTCGTATGAAATCTTTTCACAGCGCTCTTTCCAAGTGTCCACAAAGAGCTGCTCCTGGAAACTGTCCACATGCACATCTCCCATGCTGGTGTGCTCGTTTCACTACCTGGATTTTGGTTTTCTCTTCTTTCTTTGAAATGACAAGCCTTCTTTCTGCATGCAACACACACCTTGTAGCAGTTCCAGTTTGCAGCATGTTGGTGCTCCTAAAACGCTGTGTAACCTTTGTAGAGTGTGTCACTCTCCAGCACTGAATACACAACTTAGAGCTCCTTTCACCACAGACACGCAAACACATCTTTTTGTAAAAGTCCTACTTCTTTTCACTTGGAAATGTAAGGGTTTCAACGAGAACATGAAGTCAATGATGCTTTTGCACTCTACTACCAAACGAAATGACCTCTTCTACATGCCCGTCTGAGTTTCAGTGCAAAATGCCCTTGTTTTCTGGTTTCTTGAATGTTCTCAACACATTAGGAGAAAGAGCGTGTTTGAGCAAGAGTGATGCAGTGTGCGTTTCCCTAGATTTCAAGTGATTTGCGAAACATACTCCTTATTTTTCCACATTGTGTAAGAAACATGAGGTTTGCAAGAGATTGAAACAATGCTTCCTAAAACGTATTCCAGCAGTGAAAACACACGTTTCGACAAAGACTTTGAAGGAGCAAGCAAAAGCCTAGTGGCTGAGTGTTCCTTTTGAGAGAAAGACATGCATTTCGTCCTTCTGGAATGAGTTTTCAGCCAGGAATTCGTATGCATTTTGTACTGTGCAGAAAGTAGCTACCTGCTCGGGAGTTGTGTCATAGAAGCACCTTTCTGGAGGAGCTTATTGCAACATTCATTGTTTGGCTCAGTTCTTTAGGGTTGGTTTTGGAAGGTCTTTCAACTTTGTCCAAATCCTGCTTCGTACGAAATTTTTTCACAGCGCTGTTTCCAAGTGTCCACAAAGAGCTGGTGCTTGAAACTGTCCACATGTACATCTCCCATACTGGTGTGCTCGTTCCCCTACCTGGATTTTGGTTTCCTCTTCTTTCTTTGAAACGACAAGCCTTCTTTCTGTATGCTACACACACCTTGTAGCAGTTTCAGTTTGCAGCATGTTGGTCTCCCCAAAATGCTGAGTATTCTATGTAGAGTGTGTCATTCTACAGCACTGAATACACAACTTAGAGCTCCTTTCAAAGCAGACACACAAACACATCTTTTTGTGAAAGTCTTACTTCAGGTCCCTTGGAAAATATATGGGTTTCCTTGAGAACATGAAGTCGATTACGCTTTTGCACTCTGCAAAGAATAGAAGTGATCTTTTGTACATGCCCGTCTGAATTTCACTGCAAAATGCCCTTCTTTTCTGCTTTCTTGAACATTCCCAAAGCATCAGGTGAAAGAGCGTGTTTGAGGAAGAGTGATGCAGTGTGCGTTTTCCTGGATTTCAAGTGAATTGGGAAACATACTCCTTGTGTTTCCACATTGTCTAAGAAACAACATGAGTCTTGCAAGAGATTGAAACAATGCATCCTAAAACGTATTACCGCAGTGAAAACACACGTTTCTACCAAGACTTGGAAGGAGCAAGCGAAAGAATAGTCGCTGAGTGTTCTTTCGGAGAGAAACACAAGCATTTGTTCCTTCTGGAGTGAGTTTTCAGCCAGGAATTCATATGCATTTTGTACTGTGCAGAATGTAGCTACCTGCTCTTGAGTTGTGTCATAGAAGCACCTTTCCTGGAGGAGCTTATTGCAACATTCTTTGTTTGGCTAAGTTCTTTAGGGTTGGTTTTGGAAGGTCTTTCAACTTTGTCCAAATCCGCTTCGTATGAAATCTTTTCACAGCGCTCTTTCCAAGTGTCCACAAAGAGCTGCTCCTGGAAACTGTCCACATGCACATCTCCCATGCTGGTGTGCTCGTTTCACTACCTGGATTTTGGTTTTCTCCTCTTTCTTTGAAATGACAAGCCTTCTTTCTGCATGCAACACACACCTTGTAGCAGTTCCAGTTTGCAGCATGTTGGTGCTCCTAAAACGCTGTGTAACCTTTGTAGAGTGTGTCACTCTCCAGCACTGAATACACAACTTAGAGCTCCTTTCACCACAGACACGCAAACACATCTTTTTGTAAAAGTCCTACTTCTTTTCACTTGGAAATGTAAGGGTTTCAACGAGAACATGAAGTCAATGATGCTTTTGCACTCTACTACCAAACGAAATGACCTCTTCTACATGCCCGTCTGAGTTTCAGTGCAAAATGCCCTTGTTTTCTGGATTCTTGAATGTTCTCAACACATTAGGAGAAAGAGCGTGTTTGAGCAAGAGTGATGCAGTGTGCGTTTCCCTAGATTTCAAGTGATTTGCGAAACATACTCCTTATTTTTCCACATTGTGTAAGAAACATGAGGTTTGCAAGAGATTGAAACAATGCTTCCTAAAACGTATTCCAGCAGTGAAAACACACGTTTCGACAAAGACTTTGAAGGAGCAAGCAAAAGCCTAGTGGCTGAGTGTTCCTTTTGAGAGAAAGACATGCATTTCGTCCTTCTGGAATGAGTTTTCAGCCAGGAATTCGTATGCATTTTGTACTGTGCAGAAAGTAGCTACCTGCTCGGGAGTTGTGTCATAGAAGCACCTTTCTGGAGGAGCTTATTGCAACATTCATTGTTTGGCTCAGTTCTTTAGGGTTGGTTTTGGAAGGTCTTTCAACTTTGTCCAAATCCTGCTTCGTACGAAATTTTTTCACAGCGCTGTTTCCAAGTGTCCACAAAGAGCTGGTGCTTGAAACTGTCCACATGTACATCTCCCATACTGGTGTGCTCGTTCCCCTACCTGGATTTTGGTTTCCTCTTCTTTCTTTGAAACGACAAGCCTTCTTTCTGTATGCTACACACACCTTGTAGCAGTTTCAGTTTGCAGCATGTTGGTCTCCCCAAAATGCTGAGTATTCTATGTAGAGTGTGTCATTCTACAGCACTGAATACACAACTTAGAGCTCCTTTCAAAGCAGACACACAAACACATCTTTTTGTGAAAGTCTTACTTCAGGTCCCTTGGAAAATATATGGGTTTCCTTGAGAACATGAAGTCGATTACGCTTTTGCACTCTGCAAAGAATAGAAGTGATCTTTTGTACATGCCCGTCTGAATTTCACTGCAAAATGCCCTTCTTTTCTGCTTTCTTGAACATTCCCAAAGCATCAGGTGAAAGAGCGTGTTTGAGGAAGAGTGATGCAGTGTGCGTTTTCCTGGATTTCAAGTGAATTGGGAAACATACTCCTTGTGTTTCCACATTGTCTAAGAAACAACATGAGTCTTGCAAGAGATTGAAACAATGCATCCTAAAACGTATTACCGCAGTGAAAACACACGTTTCTACCAAGACTTGGAAGGAGCAAGCGAAAGAATAGTCGCTGAGTGTTCTTTCGGAGAGAAACACAAGCATTTGTTCCTTCTGGAGTGAGTTTTCAGCCAGGAATTCATATGCATTTTGTACTGTGCAGAATGTAGCTACCTGCTCTTGAGTTGTGTCATAGAAGCACCTTTCCTGGAGGAGCTTATTGCAACATTCTTTGTTTGGCTAAGTTCTTTAGGGTTGGTTTTGGAAGGTCTTTCAACTTTGTCCAAATCCGCTTCGTATGAAATCTTTTCACAGCGCTCTTTCCAAGTGTCCACAAAGAGCTGCTCCTGGAAACTGTCCACATGCACATCTCCCATGCTGGTGTGCTCGTTTCACTACCTGGATTTTGGTTTTCTCTTCTTTCTTTGAAATGACAAGCCTTCTTTCTGCATGCAACACACACCTTGTAGCAGTTCCAGTTTGCAGCATGTTGGTGCTCCTAAAACGCTGTGTAACCTTTGTAGAGTGTGTCACTCTCCAGCACTGAATACACAACTTAGAGCTCCTTTCACCACAGACACGCAAACACATCTTTTTGTAAAAGTCCTACTTCTTTTCACTTGGAAATGTAAGGGTTTCAACGAGAACATGAAGTCAATGATGCTTTTGCACTCTACTACCAAACGAAATGACCTCTTCTACATGCCCGTCTGAGTTTCAGTGCAAAATGCCCTTGTTTTCTGGTTTCTTGAATGTTCTCAACACATTAGGAGAAAGAGCGTGTTTGAGCAAGAGTGATGCAGTGTGCGTTTCCCTAGATTTCAAGTGATTTGCGAAACATACTCCTTATTTTTCCACATTGTGTAAGAAACATGAGGTTTGCAAGAGATTGAAACAATGCTTCCTAAAACGTATTCCAGCAGTGAAAACACACGTTTCGACAAAGACTTTGAAGGAGCAAGCAAAAGCCTAGTGGCTGAGTGTTCCTTTTGAGAGAAAGACATGCA
Source organism: Miniopterus natalensis (assembly GCF_054644295.1). NCBI lineage: Eukaryota > Metazoa > Chordata > Mammalia > Chiroptera > Miniopteridae > Miniopterus > Miniopterus natalensis. The sequence continues at coordinate 113,737 of NW_028270009.1, read as the reverse complement.
TTTCGTCCTTCTGGAATGAGTTTTCAGCCAGGAATTCGTATGCATTTTGTACTGTGCAGAAAGTAGCTACCTGCTCGGGAGTTGTGTCATAGAAGCACCTTTCTGGAGGAGCTTATTGCAACATTCATTGTTTGGCTCAGTTCTTTAGGGTTGGTTTTGGAAGGTCTTTCAACTTTGTCCAAATCCTGCTTCGTACGAAATTTTTTCACAGCGCTGTTTCCAAGTGTCCACAAAGAGCTGGTGCTTGAAACTGTCCACATGTACATCTCCCATACTGGTGTGCTCGTTCCCCTACCTGGATTTTGGTTTCCTCTTCTTTCTTTGAAACGACAAGCCTTCTTTCTGTATGCTACACACACCTTGTAGCAGTTTCAGTTTGCAGCATGTTGGTCTCCCCAAAATGCTGAGTATTCTATGTAGAGTGTGTCATTCTACAGCACTGAATACACAACTTAGAGCTCCTTTCAAAGCAGACACACAAACACATCTTTTTGTGAAAGTCTTACTTCAGGTCCCTTGGAAAATATATGGGTTTCCTTGAGAACATGAAGTCGATTACGCTTTTGCACTCTGCAAAGAATAGAAGTGATCTTTTGTACATGCCCGTCTGAATTTCACTGCAAAATGCCCTTCTTTTCTGCTTTCTTGAACATTCCCAAAGCATCAGGTGAAAGAGCGTGTTTGAGGAAGAGTGATGCAGTGTGCGTTTTCCTGGATTTCAAGTGAATTGGGAAACATACTCCTTGTGTTTCCACATTGTCTAAGAAACAACATGAGTCTTGCAAGAGATTGAAACAATGCATCCTAAAACGTATTACCGCAGTGAAAACACACGTTTCTACCAAGACTTGGAAGGAGCAAGCGAAAGAATAGTCGCTGAGTGTTCTTTCGGAGAGAAACACAAGCATTTGTTCCTTCTGGAGTGAGTTTTCAGCCAGGAATTCATATGCATTTTGTACTGTGCAGAATGTAGCTACCTGCTCTTGAGTTGTGTCATAGAAGCACCTTTCCTGGAGGAGCTTATTGCAACATTCTTTGTTTGGCTAAGTTCTTTAGGGTTGGTTTTGGAAGGTCTTTCAACTTTGTCCAAATCCGCTTCGTATGAAATCTTTTCACAGCGCTCTTTCCAAGTGTCCACAAAGAGCTGCTCCTGGAAACTGTCCACATGCACATCTCCCATGCTGGTGTGCTCGTTTCACTACCTGGATTTTGGTTTTCTCTTCTTTCTTTGAAATGACAAGCCTTCTTTCTGCATGCAACACACACCTTGTAGCAGTTCCAGTTTGCAGCATGTTGGTGCTCCTAAAACGCTGTGTAACCTTTGTAGAGTGTGTCACTCTCCAGCACTGAATACACAACTTAGAGCTCCTTTCACCACAGACACGCAAACACATCTTTTTGTAAAAGTCCTACTTCTTTTCACTTGGAAATGTAAGGGTTTCAACGAGAACATGAAGTCAATGATGCTTTTGCACTCTACTACCAAACGAAATGACCTCTTCTACATGCCCGTCTGAGTTTCAGTGCAAAATGCCCTTGTTTTCTGGTTTCTTGAATGTTCTCAACACATTAGGAGAAAGAGCGTGTTTGAGCAAGAGTGATGCAGTGTGCGTTTCCCTAGATTTCAAGTGATTTGCGAAACATACTCCTTATTTTTCCACATTGTGTAAGAAACATGAGGTTTGCAAGAGATTGAAACAATGCTTCCTAAAACGTATTCCAGCAGTGAAAACACACGTTTCGACAAAGACTTTGAAGGAGCAAGCAAAAGCCTAGTGGCTGAGTGTTCCTTTTGAGAGAAAGACATGCATTTCGTCCTTCTGGAATGAGTTTTCAGCCAGGAATTCGTATGCATTTTGTACTGTGCAGAAAGTAGCTACCTGCTCGGGAGTTGTGTCATAGAAGCACCTTTCTGGAGGAGCTTATTGCAACATTCATTGTTTGGCTCAGTTCTTTAGGGTTGGTTTTGGAAGGTCTTTCAACTTTGTCCAAATCCTGCTTCGTACGAAATTTTTTCACAGCGCTGTTTCCAAGTGTCCTCAAAGAGCTGGTGCTTGAAACTGTCCACATGTACATCTCCCATACTGGTGTGCTCGTTCCCCTACCTGGATTTTGGTTTCCTCTTCTTTCTTTGAAACGACAAGCCTTCTTTCTGTATGCTACACACACCTTGTAGCAGTTTCAGTTTGCAGCATGTTGGTCTCCCCAAAATGCTGAGTATTCTATGTAGAGTGTGTCATTCTACAGCACTGAATACACAACTTAGAGCTCCTTTCAAAGCAGACACACAAACACATCTTTTTGTGAAAGTCTTACTTCAGGTCCCTTGGAAAATATATGGGTTTCCTTGAGAACATGAAGTCGATTACGCTTTTGCACTCTGCAAAGAATAGAAGTGATCTTTTGTACATGCCCGTCTGAATTTCACTGCAAAATGCCCTTCTTTTCTGCTTTCTTGAACATTCCCAAAGCATCAGGTGAAAGAGCGTGTTTGAGGAAGAGTGATGCAGTGTGCGTTTTCCTGGATTTCAAGTGAATTGGGAAACATACTCCTTGTGTTTCCACATTGTCTAAGAAACAACATGAGTCTTGCAAGAGATTGAAACAATGCATCCTAAAACGTATTACCGCAGTGAAAACACACGTTTCTACCAAGACTTGGAAGGAGCAAGCGAAAGAATAGTCGCTGAGTGTTCTTTCGGAGAGAAACACAAGCATTTGTTCCTTCTGGAGTGAGTTTTCAGCCAGGAATTCATATGCATTTTGTACTGTGCAGAATGTAGCTACCTGCTCTTGAGTTGTGTCATAGAAGCACCTTTCCTGGAGGAGCTTATTGCAACATTCTTTGTTTGGCTAAGTTCTTTAGGGTTGGTTTTGGAAGGTCTTTCAACTTTGTCCAAATCCGCTTCGTATGAAATCTTTTCACAGCGCTCTTTCCAAGTGTCCACAAAGAGCTGCTCCTGGAAACTGTCCACATGCACATCTCCCATGCTGGTGTGCTCGTTTCACTACCTGGATTTTGGTTTTCTCTTCTTTCTTTGAAATGACAAGCCTTCTTTCTGCATGCAACACACACCTTGTAGCAGTTCCAGTTTGCAGCATGTTGGTGCTCCTAAAACGCTGTGTAACCTTTGTAGAGTGTGTCACTCTCCAGCACTGAATACACAACTTAGAGCTCCTTTCACCACAGACACGCAAACACATCTTTTTGTAAAAGTCCTACTTCTTTTCACTTGGAAATGTAAGGGTTTCAACGAGAACATGAAGTCAATGATGCTTTTGCACTCTACTACCAAACGAAATGACCTCTTCTACATGCCCGTCTGAGTTTCAGTGCAAAATGCCCTTGTTTTCTGGTTTCTTGAATGTTCTCAACACATTAGGAGAAAGAGCGTGTTTGAGCAAGAGTGATGCAGTGTGCGTTTCCCTAGATTTCAAGTGATTTGCGAAACATACTCCTTATTTTTCCACATTGTGTAAGAAACATGAGGTTTGCAAGAGATTGAAACAATGCTTCCTAAAACGTATTCCAGCAGTGAAAACACACGTTTCGACAAAGACTTTGAAGGAGCAAGCAAAAGCCTAGTGGCTGAGTGTTCCTTTTGAGAGAAAGACATGCATTTCGTCCTTCTGGAATGAGTTTTCAGCCAGGAATTCGTATGCATTTTGTACTGTGCAGAAAGTAGCTACCTGCTCGGGAGTTGTGTCATAGAAGCACCTTTCTGGAGGAGCTTATTGCAACATTCATTGTTTGGCTCAGTTCTTTAGGGTTGGTTTTGGAAGGTCTTTCAACTTTGTCCAAATCCTGCTTCGTACGAAATTTTTTCACAGCGCTGTTTCCAAGTGTCCTCAAAGAGCTGGTGCTTGAAACTGTCCACATGTACATCTCCCATACTGGTGTGCTCGTTCCCCTACCTGGATTTTGGTTTCCTCTTCTTTCTTTGAAACGACAAGCCTTCTTTCTGTATGCTACACACACCTTGTAGCAGTTTCAGTTTGCAGCATGTTGGTCTCCCCAAAATGCTGAGTATTCTATGTAGAGTGTGTCATTCTACAGCACTGAATACACAACTTAGAGCTCCTTTCAAAGCAGACACACAAACACATCTTTTTGTGAAAGTCTTACTTCAGGTCCCTTGGAAAATATATGGGTTTCCTTGAGAACATGAAGTCGATTACGCTTTTGCACTCTGCAAAGAATAGAAGTGATCTTTTGTACATGCCCGTCTGAATTTCACTGCAAAATGCCCTTCTTTTCTGCTTTCTTGAACATTCCCAAAGCATCAGGTGAAAGAGCGTGTTTGAGGAAGAGTGATGCAGTGTGCGTTTTCCTGGATTTCAAGTGAATTGGGAAACATACTCCTTGTGTTTCCACATTGTCTAAGAAACAACATGAGTCTTGCAAGAGATTGAAACAATGCATCCTAAAACGTATTACCGCAGTGAAAACACACGTTTCTACCAAGACTTGGAAGGAGCAAGCGAAAGAATAGTCGCTGAGTGTTCTTTCGGAGAGAAACACAAGCATTTGTTCCTTCTGGAGTGAGTTTTCAGCCAGGAATTCATATGCATTTTGTACTGTGCAGAATGTAGCTACCTGCTCTTGAGTTGTGTCATAGAAGCACCTTTCCTGGAGGAGCTTATTGCAACATTCTTTGTTTGGCTAAGTTCTTTAGGGTTGGTTTTGGAAGGTCTTTCAACTTTGTCCAAATCCGCTTCGTATGAAATCTTTTCACAGCGCTCTTTCCAAGTGTCCACAAAGAGCTGCTCCTGGAAACTGTCCACATGCACATCTCCCATGCTGGTGTGCTCGTTTCACTACCTGGATTTTGGTTTTCTCTTCTTTCTTTGAAATGACAAGCCTTCTTTCTGCATGCAACACACACCTTGTAGCAGTTCCAGTTTGCAGCATGTTGGTGCTCCTAAAACGCTGTGTAACCTTTGTAGAGTGTGTCACTCTCCAGCACTGAATACACAACTTAGAGCTCCTTTCACCACAGACACGCAAACACATCTTTTTGTAAAAGTCCTACTTCTTTTCACTTGGAAATGTAAGGGTTTCAACGAGAACATGAAGTCAATGATGCTTTTGCACTCTACTACCAAACGAAATGACCTCTTCTACATGCCCGTCTGAGTTTCAGTGCAAAATGCCCTTGTTTTCTGGTTTCTTGAATGTTCTCAACACATTAGGAGAAAGAGCGTGTTTGAGCAAGAGTGATGCAGTGTGCGTTTCCCTAGATTTCAAGTGATTTGCGAAACATACTCCTTATTTTTCCACATTGTGTAAGAAACATGAGGTTTGCAAGAGATTGAAACAATGCTTCCTAAAACGTATTCCAGCAGTGAAAACACACGTTTCGACAAAGACTTTGAAGGAGCAAGCAAAAGCCTAGTGGCTGAGTGTTCCTTTTGAGAGAAAGACATGCATTTCGTCCTTCTGGAATGAGTTTTCAGCCAGGAATTCGTATGCATTTTGTACTGTGCAGAAAGTAGCTACCTGCTCGGGAGTTGTGTCATAGAAGCACCTTTCTGGAGGAGCTTATTGCAACATTCATTGTTTGGCTCAGTTCTTTAGGGTTGGTTTTGGAAGGTCTTTCAACTTTGTCCAAATCCTGCTTCGTACGAAATTTTTTCACAGCGCTGTTTCCAAGTGTCCACAAAGAGCTGGTGCTTGAAACTGTCCACATGTACATCTCCCATACTGGTGTGCTCGTTCCCCTACCTGGATTTTGGTTTCCTCTTCTTTCTTTGAAACGACAAGCCTTCTTTCTGTATGCTACACACACCTTGTAGCAGTTTCAGTTTGCAGCATGTTGGTCTCCCCAAAATGCTGAGTATTCTATGTAGAGTGTGTCATTCTACAGCACTGAATACACAACTTAGAGCTCCTTTCAAAGCAGACACACAAACACATCTTTTTGTGAAAGTCTTACTTCAGGTCCCTTGGAAAATATATGGGTTTCCTTGAGAACATGAAGTCGATTACGCTTTTGCACTCTGCAAAGAATAGAAGTGATCTTTTGTACATGCCCGTCTGAATTTCACTGCAAAATGCCCTTCTTTTCTGCTTTCTTGAACATTCCCAAAGCATCAGGTGAAAGAGCGTGTTTGAGGAAGAGTGATGCAGTGTGCGTTTTCCTGGATTTCAAGTGAATTGGGAAACATACTCCTTGTGTTTCCACATTGTCTAAGAAACAACATGAGTCTTGCAAGAGATTGAAACAATGCATCCTAAAACGTATTACCGCAGTGAAAACACACGTTTCTACCAAGACTTGGAAGGAGCAAGCGAAAGAATAGTCGCTGAGTGTTCTTTCGGAGAGAAACACAAGCATTTGTTCCTTCTGGAGTGAGTTTTCAGCCAGGAATTCATATGCATTTTGTACTGTGCAGAATGTAGCTACCTGCTCTTGAGTTGTGTCATAGAAGCACCTTTCCTGGAGGAGCTTATTGCAACATTCTTTGTTTGGCTAAGTTCTTTAGGGTTGGTTTTGGAAGGTCTTTCAACTTTGTCCAAATCCGCTTCGTATGAAATCTTTTCACAGCGCTCTTTCCAAGTGTCCACAAAGAGCTGCTCCTGGAAACTGTCCACATGCACATCTCCCATGCTGGTGTGCTCGTTTCACTACCTGGATTTTGGTTTTCTCCTCTTTCTTTGAAATGACAAGCCTTCTTTCTGCATGCAACACACACCTTGTAGCAGTTCCAGTTTGCAGCATGTTGGTGCTCCTAAAACGCTGTGTAACCTTTGTAGAGTGTGTCACTCTCCAGCACTGAATACACAACTTAGAGCTCCTTTCACCACAGACACGCAAACACATCTTTTTGTAAAAGTCCTACTTCTTTTCACTTGGAAATGTAAGGGTTTCAACGAGAACATGAAGTCAATGATGCTTTTGCACTCTACTACCAAACGAAATGACCTCTTCTACATGCCCGTCTGAGTTTCAGTGCAAAATGCCCTTGTTTTCTGGATTCTTGAATGTTCTCAACACATTAGGAGAAAGAGCGTGTTTGAGCAAGAGTGATGCAGTGTGCGTTTCCCTAGATTTCAAGTGATTTGCGAAACATACTCCTTATTTTTCCACATTGTGTAAGAAACATGAGGTTTGCAAGAGATTGAAACAATGCTTCCTAAAACGTATTCCAGCAGTGAAAACACACGTTTCGACAAAGACTTTGAAGGAGCAAGCAAAAGCCTAGTGGCTGAGTGTTCCTTTTGAGAGAAAGACATGCATTTCGTCCTTCTGGAATGAGTTTTCAGCCAGGAATTCGTATGCATTTTGTACTGTGCAGAAAGTAGCTACCTGCTCGGGAGTTGTGTCATAGAAGCACCTTTCTGGAGGAGCTTATTGCAACATTCATTGTTTGGCTCAGTTCTTTAGGGTTGGTTTTGGAAGGTCTTTCAACTTTGTCCAAATCCTGCTTCGTACGAAATTTTTTCACAGCGCTGTTTCCAAGTGTCCACAAAGAGCTGGTGCTTGAAACTGTCCACATGTACATCTCCCATACTGGTGTGCTCGTTCCCCTACCTGGATTTTGGTTTCCTCTTCTTTCTTTGAAACGACAAGCCTTCTTTCTGTATGCTACACACACCTTGTAGCAGTTTCAGTTTGCAGCATGTTGGTCTCCCCAAAATGCTGAGTATTCTATGTAGAGTGTGTCATTCTACAGCACTGAATACACAACTTAGAGCTCCTTTCAAAGCAGACACACAAACACATCTTTTTGTGAAAGTCTTACTTCAGGTCCCTTGGAAAATATATGGGTTTCCTTGAGAACATGAAGTCGATTACGCTTTTGCACTCTGCAAAGAATAGAAGTGATCTTTTGTACATGCCCGTCTGAATTTCACTGCAAAATGCCCTTCTTTTCTGCTTTCTTGAACATTCCCAAAGCATCAGGTGAAAGAGCGTGTTTGAGGAAGAGTGATGCAGTGTGCGTTTTCCTGGATTTCAAGTGAATTGGGAAACATACTCCTTGTGTTTCCACATTGTCTAAGAAACAACATGAGTCTTGCAAGAGATTGAAACAATGCATCCTAAAACGTATTACCGCAGTGAAAACACACGTTTCTACCAAGACTTGGAAGGAGCAAGCGAAAGAATAGTCGCTGAGTGTTCTTTCGGAGAGAAACACAAGCATTTGTTCCTTCTGGAGTGAGTTTTCAGCCAGGAATTCATATGCATTTTGTACTGTGCAGAATGTAGCTACCTGCTCTTGAGTTGTGTCATAGAAGCACCTTTCCTGGAGGAGCTTATTGCAACATTCTTTGTTTGGCTAAGTTCTTTAGGGTTGGTTTTGGAAGGTCTTTCAACTTTGTCCAAATCCGCTTCGTATGAAATCTTTTCACAGCGCTCTTTCCAAGTGTCCACAAAGAGCTGCTCCTGGAAACTGTCCACATGCACATCTCCCATGCTGGTGTGCTCGTTTCACTACCTGGATTTTGGTTTTCTCCTCTTTCTTTGAAATGACAAGCCTTCTTTCTGCATGCAACACACACCTTGTAGCAGTTCCAGTTTGCAGCATGTTGGTGCTCCTAAAACGCTGTGTAACCTTTGTAGAGTGTGTCACTCTCCAGCACTGAATACACAACTTAGAGCTCCTTTCACCACAGACACGCAAACACATCTTTTTGTAAAAGTCCTACTTCTTTTCACTTGGAAATGTAAGGGTTTCAACGAGAACATGAAGTCAATGATGCTTTTGCACTCTACTACCAAACGAAATGACCTCTTCTACATGCCCGTCTGAGTTTCAGTGCAAAATGCCCTTGTTTTCTGGATTCTTGAATGTTCTCTACACATTAGGAGAAAGAGCGTGTTTGAGCAAGAGTGATGCAGTGTGCGTTTCCCTAGATTTCAAGTGATTTGCGAAACATACTCCTTATTTTTCCACATTGTGTAAGAAACATGAGGTTTGCAAGAGATTGAAACAATGCTTCCTAAAACGTATTCCAGCAGTGAAAACACACGTTTCGACAAAGACTTTGAAGGAGCAAGCAAAAGCCTAGTGGCTGAGTGTTCCTTTTGAGAGAAAGACATGCATTTCGTCCTTCTGGAATGAGTTTTCAGCCAGGAATTCGTATGCATTTTGTACTGTGCAGAAAGTAGCTACCTGCTCGGGAGTTGTGTCATAGAAGCACCTTTCTGGAGGAGCTTATTGCAACATTCATTGTTTGGCTCAGTTCTTTAGGGTTGGTTTTGGAAGGTCTTTCAACTTTGTCCAAATCCTGCTTCGTACGAAATTTTTTCACAGCGCTGTTTCCAAGTGTCCTCAAAGAGCTGGTGCTTGAAACTGTCCACATGTACATCTCCCATACTGGTGTGCTCGTTCCCCTACCTGGATTTTGGTTTCCTCTTCTTTCTTTGAAACGACAAGCCTTCTTTCTGTATGCTACACACACCTTGTAGCAGTTTCAGTTTGCAGCATGTTGGTCTCCCCAAAATGCTGAGTATTCTATGTAGAGTGTGTCATTCTACAGCACTGAATACACAACTTAGAGCTCCTTTCAAAGCAGACACACAAACACATCTTTTTGTGAAAGTCTTACTTCAGGTCCCTTGGAAAATATATGGGTTTCCTTGAGAACATGAAGTCGATTACGCTTTTGCACTCTGCAAAGAATAGAAGTGATCTTTTGTACATGCCCGTCTGAATTTCACTGCAAAATGCCCTTCTTTTCTGCTTTCTTGAACATTCCCAAAGCATCAGGTGAAAGAGCGTGTTTGAGGAAGAGTGATGCAGTGTGCGTTTTCCTGGATTTCAAGTGAATTGGGAAACATACTCCTTGTGTTTCCACATTGTCTAAGAAACAACATGAGTCTTGCAAGAGATTGAAACAATGCATCCTAAAACGTATTACCGCAGTGAAAACACACGTTTCTACCAAGACTTGGAAGGAGCAAGCGAAAGAATAGTCGCTGAGTGTTCTTTCGGAGAGAAACACAAGCATTTGTTCCTTCTGGAGTGAGTTTTCAGCCAGGAATTCATATGCATTTTGTACTGTGCAGAATGTAGCTACCTGCTCTTGAGTTGTGTCATAGAAGCACCTTTCCTGGAGGAGCTTATTGCAACATTCTTTGTTTGGCTAAGTTCTTTAGGGTTGGTTTTGGAAGGTCTTTCAACTTTGTCCAAATCCGCTTCGTATGAAATCTTTTCACAGCGCTCTTTCCAAGTGTCCACAAAGAGCTGCTCCTGGAAACTGTCCACATGCACATCTCCCATGCTGGTGTGCTCGTTTCACTACCTGGATTTTGGTTTTCTCCTCTTTCTTTGAAATGACAAGCCTTCTTTCTGCATGCAACACACACCTTGTAGCAGTTCCAGTTTGCAGCATGTTGGTGCTCCTAAAACGCTGTGTAACCTTTGTAGAGTGTGTCACTCTCCAGCACTGAATACACAACTTAGAGCTCCTTTCACCACAGACACGCAAACACATCTTTTTGTAAAAGTCCTACTTCTTTTCACTTGGAAATGTAAGGGTTTCAACGAGAACATGAAGTCAATGATGCTTTTGCACTCTACTACCAAACGAAATGACCTCTTCTACATGCCCGTCTGAGTTTCAGTGCAAAATGCCCTTGTTTTCTGGTTTCTTGAATGTTCTCAACACATTAGGAGAAAGAGCGTGTTTGAGCAACAGTGATGCAGTGTGCGTTTCCCTAGATTTCAAGTGATTTGCGAAACATACTCCTTATTTTTCCACATTGTGTAAGAAACATGAGGTTTGCAAGAGATTGAAACAATGCTTCCTAAAACGTATTCCAGCAGTGAAAACACACGTTTCGACAAAGACTTTGAAGGAGCAAGCAAAAGCCTAGTGGCTGAGTGTTCCTTTTGAGAGAAAGACATGCATTTCGTCCTTCTGGAATGAGTTTTCAGCCAGGAATTCGTATGCATTTTGTACTGTGCAGAAAGTAGCTACCTGCTCGGGAGTTGTGTCATAGAAGCACCTTTCTGGAGGAGCTTATTGCAACATTCATTGTTTGGCTCAGTTCTTTAGGGTTGGTTTTGGAAGGTCTTTCAACTTTGTCCAAATCCTGCTTCGTACGAAATTTTTTCACAGCGCTGTTTCCAAGTGTCCTCAAAGAGCTGGTGCTTGAAACTGTCCACATGTACATCTCCCATACTGGTGTGCTCGTTCCCCTACCTGGATTTTGGTTTCCTCTTCTTTCTTTGAAACGACAAGCCTTCTTTCTGTATGCTACACACACCTTGTAGCAGTTTCAGTTTGCAGCATGTTGGTCTCCCCAAAATGCTGAGTATTCTATGTAGAGTGTGTCATTCTACAGCACTGAATACACAACTTAGAGCTCCTTTCAAAGCAGACACACAAACACATCTTTTTGTGAAAGTCTTACTTCAGGTCCCTTGGAAAATATATGGGTTTCCTTGAGAACATGAAGTCGATTACGCTTTTGCACTCTGCAAAGAATAGAAGTGATCTTTTGTACATGCCCGTCTGAATTTCACTGCAAAATGCCCTTCTTTTCTGCTTTCTTGAACATTCCCAAAGCATCAGGTGAAAGAGCGTGTTTGAGGAAGAGTGATGCAGTGTGCGTTTTCCTGGATTTCAAGTGAATTGGGAAACATACTCCTTGTGTTTCCACATTGTCTAAGAAACAACATGAGTCTTGCAAGAGATTGAAACAATGCATCCTAAAACGTATTACCGCAGTGAAAACACACGTTTCTACCAAGACTTGGAAGGAGCAAGCGAAAGAATAGTCGCTGAGTGTTCTTTCGGAGAGAAACACAAGCATTTGTTCCTTCTGGAGTGAGTTTTCAGCCAGGAATTCATATGCATTTTGTACTGTGCAGAATGTAGCTACCTGCTCTTGAGTTGTGTCATAGAAGCACCTTTCCTGGAGGAGCTTATTGCAACATTCTTTGTTTGGCTAAGTTCTTTAGGGTTGGTTTTGGAAGGTCTTTCAACTTTGTCCAAATCCGCTTCGTATGAAATCTTTTCACAGCGCTCTTTCCAAGTGTCCACAAAGAGCTGCTCCTGGAAACTGTCCACATGCACATCTCCCATGCTGGTGTGCTCGTTTCACTACCTGGATTTTGGTTTTCTCCTCTTTCTTTGAAATGACAAGCCTTCTTTCTGCATGCAACACACACCTTGTAGCAGTTCCAGTTTGCAGCATGTTGGTGCTCCTAAAACGCTGTGTAACCTTTGTAGAGTGTGTCACTCTCCAGCACTGAATACACAACTTAGAGCTCCTTTCACCACAGACACGCAAACACATCTTTTTGTAAAAGTCCTACTTCTTTTCACTTGGAAATGTAAGGGTTTCAACGAGAACATGAAGTCAATGATGCTTTTGCACTCTACTACCAAACGAAATGACCTCCTCTACATGCCCGTCTGAGTTTCAGTGCAAAATGCCCTTGTTTTCTGGTTTCTTCAATGTTCTCAACACATTAGGAGAAAGAGCGTGTTTGAGCAAGAGTGATGCAGTGTGCGTTTCCCTAGATTTCAAGTGATTTGCGAAACATACTCGTTATTTTTCCACATTGTGTAAGATACATGAGGTTTGCAAGAGATTGAAACAATGCTTCCTAAAACGTATTCCAGCAGTGAAAACACACGTTTCGACAAAGACTTTGAAGGAGCAAGCAAAAGCCTAGTGGCTGAGTGTTCCTTTTGAGAGAAAGACATGCATTTCGTCCTTCTGGAATGAGTTTTCAGCCAGGAATTCGTATGCATTTTGTACTGTGCAGAAAGTAGCTACCTGCTCGGGAGTTGTGTCATAGAAGCACCTTTCTGGAGGAGCTTATTGCAACATTCATTGTTTGGCTCAGTTCTTTAGGGTTGGTTTTGGAATGTCTTTCAACTTTGTCCAAATCCTGGTTCGTACGAAATTTTTTCACAGCGCTGTTTCCAAGTGTCCACAAAGAGCTGGTGCTTGAAACTGTCCACATGTACATCTCCCTTACTGGTGTGCTCGTTCCCCTACCTGGATTTTGGTTTCCTCTTCTTTCTTTGAAACGACAAGCCTTCTTTCTGTATGCTACACACACCTTGTAGCAGTTTCAGTTTGCAGCATGTTGGTCTCCCCAAAATGCTGAGTATTCTATGTAGAGTGTGTCATTCTACAGCACTGAATACACAACTTAGAGCTCCTTTCAAAGCAGACACACAAACACATCTTTTTGTGAACGTCTTACTTCTTTTCACTTGGAAATGTAAGGGTTTCAACGAGAACATGAAGTCAATGATGCTTTTGCACTCTACTACCAAACGAAATGACCTCTTCTACATGCCCGTCTGAGTTTCAGTGCAAAATGCCCTTGTTTTCTGGATTCTTGAATGTTCTCAACACATTAGGAGAAAGAGCGTGTTTGAGCAAGAGTGATGCAGTGTGCGTTTCCCTAGATTTCAAGTGATTTGCGAAACATACTCGTTATTTTTCCACATTGTGTAAGAAACATGAGGTTTGCAAGAGATTGAAACAATGCTTCCTAAAACGTATTCCAGCAGTGAAAACACACGTTTCGACAAAGACTTTGAAGGAGCAAGCAAAAGCCTAGTGGTTGAGTGTTCCTTTTGAGAGAAAGACATGCATTTCGTCCTTCTGGAATGAGTTTTCAGCCAGGAATTCGTATGCATTTTGTACTGTGCAGAAAGTAGCTACCTGCTCGGGAGTTGTGTCATAGAAGCACCTTTCTGGAGGAGCTTATTGCAACATTCATTGTTTGGCTCAGTTCTTTAGGGTTGGTTTTGGAAGGTCTTTCAACTTTGTCCAAATCCTGCTTCGTACGAAATTTTTTCACAGCGCTGTTTCCAAGTGTCCTCAAAGAGCTGGTGCTTGAAACTGTCCACATGTACATCTCCCATACTGGTGTGCTCTTTCCTCTACCTGGATTTTGGTTTCCTCTTCTTTCTTTGAAACGACAAGCCTTCTTTCTGTATGCTACACACACCTTGTAGCAGTTTCAGTTTGCAGCATGTTGGTCTCCCCAAAATGCTGAGTATTCTATGTAGAGTGTGTCATTCTACAGCACTGAATACACAACTTAGAGCTCCTTTCAAAGCAGACACACAAACACATCTTTTTGTGAAAGTCTTACTTCAGGTCCCTTGGAAAATATATGGGTTTCCTTGAGAACATGAAGTCGATTACGCTTTTGCACTCTGCAAAGAATAGAAGTGATCTTTTGTACATGCCCGTCTGAATTTCACTGCAAAATGCCCTTCTTTTCTGCTTTCTTGAACATTCCCAAAGCATCAGGTGAAAGAGCGTGTTTGAGGAAGAGTGATGCAGTGTGCGTTTTCCTGGATTTCAAGTGAATTGGGAAACATACTCCTTGTGTTTCCACATTGTCTAAGAAACAACATGAGTCTTGCAAGAGATTGAAACAATGCATCCTAAAACGTATTACCGCAGTGAAAACACACGTTTCTACCAAGACTTGGAAGGAGCAAGCGAAAGAATAGTCGCTGAGTGTTCTTTCGGAGAGAAACACAAGCATTTGTTCCTTCTGGAGTGAGTTTTCAGCCAGGAATTCATATGCATTTTGTACTGTGCAGAATGTAGCTACCTGCTCTTGAGTTGTGTCATAGAAGCACCTTTCCTGGAGGAGCTTATTGCAACATTCTTTGTTTGGCTAAGTTCTTTAGGGTTGGTTTTGGAAGGTCTTTCAACTTTGTCCAAATCCGCTTCGTATGAAATCTTTTCACAGCGCTCTTTCCAAGTGTCCACAAAGAGCAGCTCCTGGAAACTGTCCACATGCACATCTCCCATGCTGGTGTGCTCGTTTCACTACCTGGATTTTGGTTTTCTCCTCTTTCTTTGAAATGACAAGCCTTCTTTCTGCATGCAACACACACCTTGTAGCAGTTCCAGTTTGCAGCATGTTGGTGCTCCTAAAACGCTGTGTAACCTTTGTAGAGTGTGTCACTCTCCAGCACTGAATACACAACTTAGAGCTCCTTTCACCACAGACACGCAAACACATCTTTTTGTAAAAGTCCTACTTCTTTTCACTTGGAAATGTAAGGGTTTCAACGAGAACATGAAGTCAATGATGCTTTTGCACTCTACTACCAAACGAAATGACCTCTTCTACATGCCCGTCTGAGTTTCAGTGCAAAATGCCCTTGTTTTCTGGATTCTTGAATGTTCTCAACACATTAGGAGAAAGAGCGTGTTTGAGCAAGAGTGATGCAGTGTGCGTTTCCCTAGATTTCAAGTGATTTGCGAAACATACTCCTTATTTTTCCACATTGTGTAAGAAACATGAGGTTTGCAAGAGATTGAAACAATGCTTCCTAAAACGTATTCCAGCAGTGAAAACACACGTTTCGACAAAGACTTTGAAGGAGCAAGCAAAAGCCTAGTGGCTGAGTGTTCCTTTTGAGAGAAAGACATGCATTTCGTCCTTCTGGAATGAGTTTTCAGCCAGGAATTCGTATGCATTTTGTACTGTGCAGAAAGTAGCTACCTGCTCGGGAGTTGTGTCATAGAAGCACCTTTCTGGAGGAGCTTATTGCAACATTCATTGTTTGGCTCAGTTCTTTAGGGTTGGTTTTGGAAGGTCTTTCAACTTTGTCCAAATCCTGCTTCGTACGAAATTTTTTCACAGCGCTGTTTCCAAGTGTCCACAAAGAGCTGGTGCTTGAAACTGTCCACATGTACATCTCCCATACTGGTGTGCTCGTTCCCCTACCTGGATTTTGGTTTCCTCTTCTTTCTTTGAAACGACAAGCCTTCTTTCTGTATGCTACACACACCTTGTAGCAGTTTCAGTTTGCAGCATGTTGGTCTCCCCAAAATGCTGAGTATTCTATGTAGAGTGTGTCATTCTACAGCACTGAATACACAACTTAGAGCTCCTTTCAAAGCAGACACACAAACACATCTTTTTGTGAAAGTCTTACTTCAGGTCCCTTGGAAAATATATGGGTTTCCTTGAGAACATGAAGTCGATTACGCTTTTGCACTCTGCAAAGAATAGAAGTGATCTTTTGTACATGCCCGTCTGAATTTCACTGCAAAATGCCCTTCTTTTCTGCTTTCTTGAACATTCCCAAAGCATCAGGTGAAAGAGCGTGTTTGAGGAAGAGTGATGCAGTGTGCGTTTTCCTGGATTTCAAGTGAATTGGGAAACATACTCCTTGTGTTTCCACATTGTCTAAGAAACAACATGAGTCTTGCAAGAGATTGAAACAATGCATCCTAAAACGTATTACCGCAGTGAAAACACACGTTTCTACCAAGACTTGGAAGGAGCAAGCGAAAGAATAGTCGCTGAGTGTTCTTTCGGAGAGAAACACAAGCATTTGTTCCTTCTGGAGTGAGTTTTCAGCCAGGAATTCATATGCATTTTGTACTGTGCAGAATGTAGCTACCTGCTCTTGAGTTGTGTCATAGAAGCACCTTTCCTGGAGGAGCTTATTGCAACATTCTTTGTTTGGCTAAGTTCTTTAGGGTTGGTTTTGGAAGGTCTTTCAACTTTGTCCAAATCCGCTTCGTATGAAATCTTTTCACAGCGCTCTTTCCAAGTGTCCACAAAGAGCTGCTCCTGGAAACTGTCCACATGCACATCTCCCATGCTGGTGTGCTCGTTTCACTACCTGGATTTTGGTTTTCTCCTCTTTCTTTGAAATGACAAGCCTTCTTTCTGCATGCAACACACACCTTGTAGCAGTTCCAGTTTGCAGCATGTTGGTGCTCCTAAAACGCTGTGTAACCTTTGTAGAGTGTGTCACTCTCCAGCACTGAATACACAACTTAGAGCTCCTTTCACCACAGACACGCAAACACATCTTTTTGTAAAAGTCCTACTTCTTTTCACTTGGAAATGTAAGGGTTTCAACGAGAACATGAAGTCAATGATGCTTTTGCACTCTACTACCAAACGAAATGACCTCTTCTACATGCCCGTCTGAGTTTCAGTGCAAAATGCCCTTGTTTTCTGGATTCTTGAATGTTCTCAACACATTAGGAGAAAGAGCGTGTTTGAGCAAGAGTGATGCAGTGTGCGTTTCCCTAGATTTCAAGTGATTTGCGAAACATACTCCTTATTTTTCCACATTGTGTAAGAAACATGAGGTTTGCAAGAGATTGAAACAATGCTTCCTAAAACGTATTCCAGCAGTGAAAACACACGTTTCGACAAAGACTTTGAAGGAGCAAGCAAAAGCCTAGTGGCTGAGTGTTCCTTTTGAGAGAAAGACATGCATTTCGTCCTTCTGGAATGAGTTTTCAGCCGGGAATTCGTATGCATTTTGTACTGTGCAGAAAGTAGCTACCTGCTCGGGAGTTGTGTCATAGAAGCACCTTTCTGGAGGAGCTTATTGCAACATTCATTGTTTGGCTCAGTTCTTTAGGGTTGGTTTTGGAAGGTCTTTCAACTTTGTCCAAATCCTGCTTCGTACGAAATTTTTTCACAGCGCTGTTTCCAAGTGTCCACAAAGAGCTGGTGCTTGAAACTGTCCACATGTACATCTCCCATACTGGTGTGCTCGTTCCCCTACCTGGATTTTGGTTTCCTCTTCTTTCTTTGAAACGACAAGCCTTCTTTCTGTATGCTACACACACCTTGTAGCAGTTTCAGTTTGCAGCATGTTGGTCTCCCCAAAATGCTGAGTATTCTATGTAGAGTGTGTCATTCTACAGCACTGAATACACAACTTAGAGCTCCTTTCAAAGCAGACACACAAACACATCTTTTTGTGAAAGTCTTACTTCAGGTCCCTTGGAAAATATATGGGTTTCCTTGAGAACATGAAGTCGATTACGCTTTTGCACTCTGCAAAGAATAGAAGTGATCTTTTGTACATGCCCGTCTGAATTTCACTGCAAAATGCCCTTCTTTTCTGCTTTCTTGAACATTCCCAAAGCATCAGGTGAAAGAGCGTGTTTGAGGAAGAGTGATGCAGTGTGCGTTTTCCTGGATTTCAAGTGAATTGGGAAACATACTCCTTGTGTTTCCACATTGTCTAAGAAACAACATGAGTCTTGCAAGAGATTGAAACAATGCATCCTAAAACGTATTACCGCAGTGAAAACACACGTTTCTACCAAGACTTGGAAGGAGCAAGCGAAAGAATAGTCGCTGAGTGTTCTTTCGGAGAGAAACACAAGCATTTGTTCCTTCTGGAGTGAGTTTTCAGCCAGGAATTCATATGCATTTTGTACTGTGCAGAATGTAGCTACCTGCTCTTGAGTTGTGTCATAGAAGCACCTTTCCTGGAGGAGCTTATTGCAACATTCTTTGTTTGGCTAAGTTCTTTAGGGTTGGTTTTGGAAGGTCTTTCAACTTTGTCCAAATCCGCTTCGTATGAAATCTTTTCACAGCGCTCTTTCCAAGTGTCCACAAAGAGCTGCTCCTGGAAACTGTCCACATGCACATCTCCCATGCTGGTGTGCTCGTTTCACTACCTGGATTTTGGTTTTCTCCTCTTTCTTTGAAATGACAAGCCTTCTTTCTGCATGCAACACACACCTTGTAGCAGTTCCAGTTTGCAGCATGTTGGTGCTCCTAAAACGCTGTGTAACCTTTGTAGAGTGTGTCACTCTCCAGCACTGAATACACAACTTAGAGCTCCTTTCACCACAGACACGCAAACACATCTTTTTGTAAAAGTCCTACTTCTTTTCACTTGGAAATGTAAGGGTTTCAACGAGAACATGAAGTCAATGATGCTTTTGCACTCTACTACCAAACGAAATGACCTCTTCTACATGCCCGTCTGAGTTTCAGTGCAAAATGCCCTTGTTTTCTGGATTCTTGAATGTTCTCAACACATTAGGAGAAAGAGCGTGTTTGAGCAAGAGTGATGCAGTGTGCGTTTCCCTAGATTTCAAGTGATTTGCGAAACATACTCCTTATTTTTCCACATTGTGTAAGAAACATGAGGTTTGCAAGAGATTGAAACAATGCTTCCTAAAACGTATTCCAGCAGTGAAAACACACGTTTCGACAAAGACTTTGAAGGAGCAAGCAAAAGCCTAGTGGCTGAGTGTTCCTTTTGAGAGAAAGACATGCATTTCGTCCTTCTGGAATGAGTTTTCAGCCAGGAATTCGTATGCATTTTGTACTGTGCAGAAAGTAGCTACCTGCTCGGGAGTTGTGTCATAGAAGCACCTTTCTGGAGGAGCTTATTGCAACATTCATTGTTTGGCTCAGTTCTTTAGGGTTGGTTTTGGAAGGTCTTTCAACTTTGTCCAAATCCTGCTTCGTACGAAATTTTTTCACAGCGCTGTTTCCAAGTGTCCACAAAGAGCTGGTGCTTGAAACTGTCCACATGTACATCTCCCATACTGGTGTGCTCGTTCCCCTACCTGGATTTTGGTTTCCTCTTCTTTCTTTGAAACGACAAGCCTTCTTTCTGTATGCTACACACACCTTGTAGCAGTTTCAGTTTGCAGCATGTTGGTCTCCCCAAAATGCTGAGTATTCTATGTAGAGTGTGTCATTCTACAGCACTGAATACACAACTTAGAGCTCCTTTCAAAGCAGACACACAAACACATCTTTTTGTGAAAGTCTTACTTCAGGTCCCTTGGAAAATATATGGGTTTCCTTGAGAACATGAAGTCGATTACGCTTTTGCACTCTGCAAAGAATAGAAGTGATCTTTTGTACATGCCCGTCTGAATTTCACTGCAAAATGCCCTTCTTTTCTGCTTTCTTGAACATTCCCAAAGCATCAGGTGAAAGAGCGTGTTTGAGGAAGAGTGATGCAGTGTGCGTTTTCCTGGATTTCAAGTGAATTGGGAAACATACTCCTTGTGTTTCCACATTGTCTAAGAAACAACATGAGTCTTGCAAGAGATTGAAACAATGCATCCTAAAACGTATTACCGCAGTGAAAACACACGTTTCTACCAAGACTTGGAAGGAGCAAGCGAAAGAATAGTCGCTGAGTGTTCTTTCGGAGAGAAACACAAGCATTTGTTCCTTCTGGAGTGAGTTTTCAGCCAGGAATTCATATGCATTTTGTACTGTGCAGAATGTAGCTACCTGCTCTTGAGTTGTGTCATAGAAGCACCTTTCCTGGAGGAGCTTATTGCAACATTCTTTGTTTGGCTCAGTTCTTTAGGGTTGGTTTTGGAAGGTCTTTCAACTTTGTCCAAATCCGCTTCGTATGAAATCTTTTCACAGCGCTCTTTCCAAGTTTCCACAAAGAGCTGCTCCTGGAAACTGTCCACATGCACATCTCCCATGCTGGTGTGCTCGTTTCACTACCTGGATTTTGGTTTTCTCTTCTTTCTTTGAAATGACAAGCCTTCTTTCTGCATGCAACACACACCTTGTAGCAGTTCCAGTTTGCAGCATGTTGGTGCTCCTAAAACGCTGTGTAACCTTTGTAGAGTGTGTCACTCTCCAGCACTGAATACACAACTTAGAGCTCCTTTCACAACAGACACGCAAACACATCTTTTTGTAAAAGTCCTACTTCTTTTCACTTGGAAATGTAAGGGTTTCAACGAGAACATGAAGTCAATGATGCTTTTGCACTCTACTACCAAACGAAATGACCTCCTCTACATGCCCGTCTGAGTTTCAGTGCAAAATGCCCTTGTTTTCTGGTTTCTTGAATGTTCTCAACACATTAGGAGAAAGAGCGTGTTTGAGCAAGAGTGATGCAGTGTGCGTTTCCCTAGATTTCAAGTGATTTGCGAAACATATTCGTTATTTTTCCACATTGTGTAAGAAACATGAGGTTTGCAAGAGATTGAAACAATGCTTCCTAAAACGTATTCCAGCACTGAAAACACACGTTTCGACAAAGACTTTGAAGGAGCAAGCAAAAGCCTAGTGGCTGAGTGTTCCTTTTGAGAGAAAGACATGCATTTCGTCCTTCTGGAATGAGTTTTCAGCCAGGAATTCGTATGCATTTTGTACTGTGCAGAAAGTAGCTACCTGCTCGGGAGTTGTGTCATAGAAGCACCTTTCTGGAGGAGCTTATTGCAACATTCATTGTTTGGCTCAGTTCTTTAGGGTTGGTTTTGGAATGTCTTTCAACTTTGTCCAAATCCTGCTTCGTACGAAATTTTTTCACAGCGCTGTTTCCAAGTGTCCACAAAGAGCTGGTGCTTGAAACTGTCCACATGTACATCTCCCTTACTGGTGTGCTCGTTCCCCTACCTGGATTTTGGTTTCCTCTTCTTTCTTTGAAACGACAAGCCTTCTTTCTGTATGCTACACACACCTTGTAGCAGTTTCAGTTTGCAGCATGTTGGTCTCCCCAAAATGCTGAGTATTCTATGTAGAGTGTGTCATTCTACAGCACTGAATACACAACTTAGAGCTCCTTTCAAAGCAGACACACAAACACATCTTTTTGTGAACGTCTTACTTCTTTTCACTTGGAAATGTAAGGGTTTCAACGAGAACATGAAGTCAATGATGCTTTTGCACTCTACTACCAAACGAAATGACCTCTTCTACATGCCCGTCTGAGTTTCAGTGCAAAATGCCCTTGTTTTCTGGATTCTTGAATGTTCTCAACACATTAGGAGAAAGAGCGTGTTTGAGCAAGAGTGATGCAGTGTGCCTTTCCCTAGATTTCAAGTGATTTGCGAAACATACTCCTTATTTTTCCACATTGTGTAAGAAACATGAGGTTTGCAAGAGATTGAAACAATGCTTCCTAAAACGTATTCCAGCAGTGAAAACACACGTTTCGACAAAGACTTTGAAGGAGCAAGCAAAAGCCTAGTGGCTGAGTGTTCCTTTTGAGAGAAAGACATGCATTTCGTCCTTCTGGAATGAGTTTTCAGCCAGGAATTCGTATGCATTTTGTACTGTGCAGAAAGTAGCTACCTGCTCGGGAGTTGTGTCATAGAAGCACCTTTCTGGAGGAGCTTATTGCAACATTCATTGTTTGGCTCAGTTCTTTAGGGTTGGTTTTGGAAGGTCTTTCAACTTTGTCCAAATCCTGCTTCGTACGAAATTTTTTCACAGCGCTGTTTCCAAGTGTCCTCAAAGAGCTGGTGCTTGAAACTGTCCACATGTACATCTCCCATACTGGTGTGCTCTTTCCCCTACCTGGATTTTGGTTTCCTCTTCTTTCTTTGAAACGACAAGCCTTCTTTCTGTATGCTACACACACCTTGTAGCAGTTTCAGTTTGCAGCATGTTGGTCTCCCCAAAATGCTGAGTATTCTATGTAGAGTGTGTCATTCTACAGCACTGAATACACAACTTAGAGCTCCTTTCAAAGCAGACACACAAACACATCTTTTTGTGAAAGTCTTACTTCAGGTCCCTTGGAAAATATATGGGTTTCCTTGAGAACATGAAGTCGATTACGCTTTTGCACTCTGCAAAGAATAGAAGTGATCTTTTGTACATGCCCGTCTGAATTTCACTGCAAAATGCCCTTCTTTTCTGCTTTCTTGAACATTCCCAAAGCATCAGGTGAAAGAGCGTGTTTGAGGAAGAGTGATGCAGTGTGCGTTTTCCTGGATTTCAAGTGAATTGGGAAACATACTCCTTGTGTTTCCACATTGTCTAAGAAACAACATGAGTCTTGCAAGAGATTGAAACAATGCATCCTAAAACGTATTACCGCAGTGAAAACACACGTTTCTACCAAGACTTGGAAGGAGCAAGCGAAAGAATAGTCGCTGAGTGTTCTTTCGGAGAGAAACACAAGCATTTGTTCCTTCTGGAGTGAGTTTTCAGCCAGGAATTCATATGCATTTTGTACTGTGCAGAATGTAGCTACCTGCTCTTGAGTTGTGTCATAGAAGCACCTTTCCTGGAGGAGCTTATTGCAACATTCTTTGTTTGGCTAAGTTCTTTAGGGTTGGTTTTGGAAGGTCTTTCAACTTTGTCCAAATCCGCTTCGTATGAAATCTTTTCACAGCGCTCTTTCCAAGTGTCCACAAAGAGCTGCTCCTGGAAACTGTCCACATGCACATCTCCCATGCTGGTGTGCTCGTTTCACTACCTGGATTTTGGTTTTCTCCTCTTTCTTTGAAATGACAAGCCTTCTTTCTGCATGCAACACACACCTTGTAGCAGTTCCAGTTTGCAGCATGTTGGTGCTCCTAAAACGCTGTGTAACCTTTGTAGAGTGTGTCACTCTCCAGCACTGAATACACAACTTAGAGCTCCTTTCACCACAGACACGCAAACACATCTTTTTGTAAAAGTCCTACTTCTTTTCACTTGGAAATGTAAGGGTTTCAACGAGAACATGAAGTCAATGATGCTTTTGCACTCTACTACCAAACGAAATGACCTCTTCTACATGCCCGTCTGAGTTTCAGTGCAAAATGCCCTTGTTTTCTGGATTCTTGAATGTTCTCAACACATTAGGAGAAAGAGCGTGTTTGAGCAAGAGTGATGCAGTGTGCGTTTCCCTAGATTTCAAGTGATTTGCGAAACATACTCCTTATTTTTCCACATTGTGTAAGAAACATGAGGTTTGCAAGAGATTGAAACAATGCTTCCTAAAACGTATTCCAGCAGTGAAAACACACGTTTCGACAAAGACTTTGAAGGAGCAAGCAAAAGCCTAGTGGCTGAGTGTTCCTTTTGAGAGAAAGACATGCATTTCGTCCTTCTGGAATGAGTTTTCAGCCAGGAATTCGTATGCATTTTGTACTGTGCAGAAAGTAGCTACCTGCTCGGGAGTTGTGTCATAGAAGCACCTTTCTGGAGGAGCTTATTGCAACATTCATTGTTTGGCTCAGTTCTTTAGGGTTGGTTTTGGAAGGTCTTTCAACTTTGTCCAAATCCTGCTTCGTACGAAATTTTTTCACAGCGCTGTTTCCAAGTGTCCACAAAGAGCTGGTGCTTGAAACTGTCCACATGTACATCTCCCATACTGGTGTGCTCGTTCCCCTACCTGGATTTTGGTTTCCTCTTCTTTCTTTGAAACGACAAGCCTTCTTTCTGTATGCTACACACACCTTGTAGCAGTTTCAGTTTGCAGCATGTTGGTCTCCCCAAAATGCTGAGTATTCTATGTAGAGTGTGTCATTCTACAGCACTGAATACACAACTTAGAGCTCCTTTCAAAGCAGACACACAAACACATCTTTTTGTGAAAGTCTTACTTCAGGTCCCTTGGAAAATATATGGGTTTCCTTGAGAACATGAAGTCGATTACGCTTTTGCACTCTGCAAAGAATAGAAGTGATCTTTTGTACATGCCCGTCTGAATTTCACTGCAAAATGCCCTTCTTTTCTGCTTTCTTGAACATTCCCAAAGCATCAGGTGAAAGAGCGTGTTTGAGGAAGAGTGATGCAGTGTGCGTTTTCCTGGATTTCAAGTGAATTGGGAAACATACTCCTTGTGTTTCCACATTGTCTAAGAAACAACATGAGTCTTGCAAGAGATTGAAACAATGCATCCTAAAACGTATTACCGCAGTGAAAACACACGTTTCTACCAAGACTTGGAAGGAGCAAGCGAAAGAATAGTCGCTGAGTGTTCTTTCGGAGAGAAACACAAGCATTTGTTCCTTCTGGAGTGAGTTTTCAGCCAGGAATTCATATGCATTTTGTACTGTGCAGAATGTAGCTACCTGCTCTTGAGTTGTGTCATAGAAGCACCTTTCCTGGAGGAGCTTATTGCAACATTCTTTGTTTGGCTCAGTTCTTTAGGGTTGGTTTTGGAAGGTCTTTCAACTTTGTCCAAATCCGCTTCGTATGAAATCTTTTCACAGCGCTCTTTCCAAGTGTCCACAAAGAGCTGCTCCTGGAAACTGTCCACATGCACATCTCCCATGCTGGTGTGCTCGTTTCACTACCTGGATTTTGGTTTTCTCTTCTTTCTTTGAAATGACAAGCCTTCTTTCTGCATGCAACACACACCTTGTAGCAGTTCCAGTTTGCAGCATGTTGGTGCTCCTAAAACGCTGTGTAACCTTTGTAGAGTGTGTCACTCTCCAGCACTGAATACACAACTTAGAGCTCCTTTCACAACAGACACGCAAACACATCTTTTTGTAAAAGTCCTACTTCTTTTCACTTGGAAATGTAAGGGTTTCAACGAGAACATGAAGTCAATGATGCTTTTGCACTCTACTACCAAACGAAATGACCTCCTCTACATGCCCGTCTGAGTTTCAGTGCAAAATGCCCTTGTTTTCTGGTTTCTTGAATGTTCTCAACACATTAGGAGAAAGAGCGTGTTTGAGCAAGAGTGATGCAGTGTGCGTTTCCCTAGATTTCAAGTGATTTGCGAAACATATTCGTTATTTTTCCACATTGTGTAAGAAACATGAGGTTTGCAAGAGATTGAAACAATGCTTCCTAAAACGTATTCCAGCACTGAAAACACACGTTTCGACAAAGACTTTGAAGGAGCAAGCAAAAGCCTAGTGGCTGAGTGTTCCTTTTGAGAGAAAGACATGCATTTCGTCCTTCTGGAATGAGTTTTCAGCCAGGAATTCGTATGCATTTTGTACTGTGCAGAAAGTAGCTACCTGCTCGGGAGTTGTGTCATAGAAGCACCTTTCTGGAGGAGCTTATTGCAACATTCATTGTTTGGCTCAGTTCTTTAGGGTTGGTTTTGCAAGGTCTTTCAACTTTGTCCAAATCCTGCTTCGTACGAAATTTTTTCACAGCGCTGTTTCCAAGTGTCCACAAAGAGCTGGTGCTTGAAACTGTCCACATGTACATCTCCCTTACTGGTGTGCTCGTTCCCCTACCTGGATTTTGGTTTCCTCTTCTTTCTTTGAAACGACAAGCCTTCTTTCTGTATGCTACACACACCTTGTAGCAGTTTCAGTTTGCAGCATGTTGGTCTCCCCAAAATGCTGAGTATTCTATGTAGAGTGTGTCATTCTACAGCACTGAATACACAACTTAGAGCTCCTTTCAAAGCAGACACACAAACACATCTTTTTGTGAACGTCTTACTTCTTTTCACTTGGAAATGTAAGGGTTTCAACGAGAACATGAAGTCAATGATGCTTTTGCACTCTACTACCAAACGAAATGACCTCTTCTACATGCCCGTCTGAGTTTCAGTGCAAAATGCCCTTGTTTTCTGGATTCTTGAATGTTCTCAACACATTAGGAGAAAGAGCGTGTTTGAGCAAGAGTGATGCAGTGTGCGTTTCCCTAGATTTCAAGTGATTTGCGAAACATACTCCTTATTTTTCCACATTGTGTAAGAAACATGAGGTTTGCAAGAGATTGAAACAATGCTTCCTAAAACGTATTCCAGCAGTGAAAACACACGTTTCGACAAAGACTTTGAAGGAGCAAGCAAAAGCCTAGTGGCTGAGTGTTCCTTTTGAGAGAAAGACATGCATTTCGTCCTTCTGGAATGAGTTTTCAGCCAGGAATTCGTATGCATTTTGTACTGTGCAGAAAGTAGCTACCTGCTCGGGAGTTGTGTCATAGAAGCACCTTTCTGGAGGAGCTTATTGCAACATTCATTGTTTGGCTCAGTTCTTTAGGGTTGGTTTTGGAAGGTCTTTCAACTTTGTCCAAATCCGCTTCGTATGAAATCTTTTCACAGCGCTCTTTCCAAGTGTCCACAAAGAGCTGCTCCTGGAAACTGTCCACATGCACATCTCCCATGCTGGTGTGCTCGTTTCACTACCTGGATTTTGGTTTTCTCCTCTTTCTTTGAAATGACAAGCCTTCTTTCTGCATGCAACACACACCTTGTAGCAGTTCCAGTTTGCAGCATGTTGGTGCTCCTAAAACGCTGTGTAACCTTTGTAGAGTGTGTCACTCTCCAGCACTGAATACACAACTTAGAGCTCCTTTCACCACAGACACGCAAACACATCTTTTTGTAAATGTCCTACTTCTTTTCACTTGGAAATGTAAGGGTTTCAACGAGAACATGAAGTCAATGATTCTTTTGCACTCTACTACCAAACGAAATGACCTCTTCTACATGCCCGTCTGAGTTTCAGTGCAAAATGCCCTTGTTTTCTGGTTTCTTGAATGTTCTCAACACATTAGGAGA
The DNA here is from genome assembly GCF_054644295.1 of Miniopterus natalensis. Taxonomy (NCBI): domain Eukaryota; kingdom Metazoa; phylum Chordata; class Mammalia; order Chiroptera; family Miniopteridae; genus Miniopterus; species Miniopterus natalensis. Next base: position 86,829 of record NW_028270009.1, on the reverse strand, counting down.
AAGAGCGTGTTTGAGCAAGAGTGATGCAGTGTGCGTTTCCCTAGATTTCAAGTGATTTGCGAAACATACTCCTTATTTTTCCACATTGTGTAAGAAACATGAGGTTTGCAAGAGATTGAAACAATGCTTCCTAAAACGTATTCCAGCAGTGAAAACACACGTTTCGACAAAGACTTTGAAGGAGCAAGCAAAAGCCTAGTGGCTGAGTGTTCCTTTTGAGAGAAAGACATGCATTTCGTCCTTCTGGAATGAGTTTTCAGCCAGGAATTCGTATGCATTTTGTACTGTGCAGAAAGTAGCTACCTGCTCGGGAGTTGTGTCATAGAAGCACCTTTCTGGAGGAGCTTATTGCAACATTCATTGTTTGGCTCAGTTCTTTAGGGTTGGTTTTGGAAGGTCTTTCAACTTTGTCCAAATCCTGCTTCGTACGAAATTTTTTCACAGCGCTGTTTCCAAGTGTCCTCAAAGAGCTGGTGCTTGAAACTGTCCACATGTACATCTCCCATACTGGTGTGTTCGTTCCCCTACCTGGATTTTGGTTTCCTCTTCTTTCTTTGAAACGACAAGCCTTCTTTCTGTATGCTACACACACCTTGTAGCAGTTTCACTTTGCAGCATGTTGGTCTCCCCAAAATGCTGAGTATTCTATGTAGAGTGTGTCATTCTACAGCACTGAATACACAACTTAGAGCTCCTTTCAAAGCAGGCACACAAACACATCTTTTTGTGAAAGTCTTACTTCAGGTCCCTTGGAAAATATATGGGTTTCCTTGAGAACATGAAGTCGATTACGCTTTTGCACTCTGCAAAGAATAGAAGTGATCTTTTGTACATGCCCGTCTGAATTTCACTGCAAAATGCCCTTCTTTTCTGCTTTCTTGAACATTCCCAAAGCATCAGGTGAAAGAGCGTGTTTGAGGAAGAGTGATGCAGTGTGCGTTTTCCTGGATTTCAAGTGAATTGGGAAACATACTCCTTGTGTTTCCACATTGTCTAAGAAACAACATGAGTCTTGCAAGAGATTGAAACAATGCATCCTAAAACGTATTACCGCAGTGAAAACACACGTTTCTACCAAGACTTGGAAGGAGCAAGCGAAAGAATAGTCGCTGAGTGTTCTTTCGGAGAGAAACACAAGCATTTGTTCCTTCTGGAGTGAGTTTTCAGCCAGGAATTCATATGCATTTTGTACTGTGCAGAATGTAGCTACCTGCTCTTGAGTTGTGTCATAGAAGCACCTTTCCTGGAGGAGCTTATTGCAACATTCTTTGTTTGGCTCAGTTCTTTAGGGTTGGTTTTGGAAGGTCTTTCAACTTTGTCCAAATCCGCTTCGTATGAAATCTTTTCACAGCGCTCTTTCCAAGTGTCCACAAAGAGCTGCTCCTGGAAACTGTCCACATGCACATCTCCCATGCTGGTGTGCTCGTTTCACTACCTGGATTTTGGTTTTCTCTTCTTTCTTTGAAATGACAAGCCTTCTTTCTGCATGCAACACACACCTTGTAGCAGTTCCAGTTTGCAGCATGTTGGTGCTCCTAAAACGCTGTGTAACCTTTGTAGAGTGTGTCACTCTCCAGCACTGAATACACAACTTAGAGCTCCTTTCACCACAGACACGCAAACACATCTTTTTGTGAAAGTCCTACTTCTTTTCACTTGGAAATGTAAGGGTTTCAACGAGAACATGAAGTCAATGATGCTTTTGCACTCTACTACCAAACGAAATGACCTCTTCTACATGCCCGTCTGAGTTTCAGTGCAAAATGCCCTTGTTTTCTGGTTTCTTGAATGTTCTCAACACATTAGGAGAAAGAGCGTGTTTGAGCAAGAGTGATGCAGTGTGCGTTTCCCTAGATTTCAAGTGATTTGCGAAACATACTCCTTATTTTTCCACATTGTGTAAGAAACATGAGGTTTGCAAGAGATTGAAACAATGCTTCCTAAAACGTATTCCAGCAGTGAAAACACACGTTTCGACAAAGACTTTGAAGGAGCAAGCAAAAGCCTAGTGGCTGAGTGTTCCTTTTGAGAGAAAGACATGCATTTCGTCCTTCTGGAATGAGTTTTCAGCCAGGAATTCGTATGCATTTTGTACTGTGCAGAAAGTAGCTACCTGCTCGGGAGTTGTGTCATAGAAGCACCTTTCTGGAGGAGCTTATTGCAACATTCATTGTTTGGCTCAGTTCTTTAGGGTTGGTTTTGGAAGGTCTTTCAACTTTGTCCAAATCCTGCTTCGTACGAAATTTTTTCACAGCGCTGTTTCCAAGTGTCCTCAAAGAGCTGGTGCTTGAAACTGTCCACATGTACATCTCCCATACTGGTGTGCTCGTTCCCCTACCTGGATTTTGGTTTCCTCTTCTTTCTTTGAAACGACAAGCCTTCTTTCTGTATGCTACACACACCTTGTAGCAGTTTCAGTTTGCAGCATGTTGGTCTCCCCAAAATGCTGAGTATTCTATGTAGAGTGTGTCATTCTACAGCACTGAATACACAACTTAGAGCTCCTTTCAAAGCAGACACACAAACACATCTTTTTGTGAAAGTCTTACTTCAGGTCCCTTGGAAAATATATGGGTTTCCTTGAGAACATGAAGTCGATTACGCTTTTGCACTCTGCAAAGAATAGAAGTGATCTTTTGTACATGCCCGTCTGAATTTCACTGCAAAATGCCCTTCTTTTCTGCTTTCTTGAACATTCCCAAAGCATCAGGTGAAAGAGCGTGTTTGAGGAAGAGTGATGCAGTGTGCGTTTTCCTGGATTTCAAGTGAATTGGGAAACATACTCCTTGTGTTTCCACATTGTCTAAGAAACAACATGAGTCTTGCAAGAGATTGAAACAATGCATCCTAAAACGTATTACCGCAGTGAAAACACACGTTTCTACCAAGACTTGGAAGGAGCAAGCGAAAGAATAGTCGCTGAGTGTTCTTTCGGAGAGAAACACAAGCATTTGTTCCTTCTGGAGTGAGTTTTCAGCCAGGAATTCATATGCATTTTGTACTGTGCAGAATGTAGCTACCTGCTCTTGAGTTGTGTCATAGAAGCACCTTTCCTGGAGGAGCTTATTGCAACATTCTTTGTTTGGCTCAGTTCTTTAGGGTTGGTTTTGGAAGGTCTTTCAACTTTGTCCAAATCCGCTTCGTATGAAATCTTTTCACAGCGCTCTTTCCAAGTGTCCACAAAGAGCTGCTCCTGGAAACTGTCCACATGCACATCTCCCATGCTGGTGTGCTCGTTTCACTACCTGGATTTTGGTTTTCTCTTCTTTCTTTGAAATGACAAGCCTTCTTTCTGCATGCAACACACACCTTGTAGCAGTTCCAGTTTGCAGCATGTTGGTGCTCCTAAAACGCTGTGTAACCTTTGTAGAGTGTGTCACTCTCCAGCACTGAATACACAACTTAGAGCTCCTTTCACAACAGACACGCAAACACATCTTTTTGTAAAAGTCCTACTTCTTTTCACTTGGAAATGTAAGGGTTTCAACGAGAACATGAAGTCAATGATGCTTTTGCACTCTACTACCAAACGAAATGACCTCCTCTACATGCCCGTCTGAGTTTCAGTGCAAAATGCCCTTGTTTTCTGGTTTCTTGAATGTTCTCAACACATTAGGAGAAAGAGCGTGTTTGAGCAAGAGTGATGCAGTGTGCGTTTCCCTAGATTTCAAGTGATTTGCGAAACATATTCGTTATTTTTCCACATTGTGTAAGAAACATGAGGTTTGCAAGAGATTGAAACAATGCTTCCTAAAACGTATTCCAGCACTGAAAACACACGTTTCGACAAAGACTTTGAAGGAGCAAGCAAAAGCCTAGTGGCTGAGTGTTCCTTTTGAGAGAAAGACATGCATTTCGTCCTTCTGGAATGAGTTTTCAGCCAGGAATTCGTATGCATTTTGTACTGTGCAGAAAGTAGCTACCTGCTCGGGAGTTGTGTCATAGAAGCACCTTTCTGGAGGAGCTTATTGCAACATTCATTGTTTGGCTCAGTTCTTTAGGGTTGGTTTTGCAAGGTCTTTCAACTTTGTCCAAATCCTGCTTCGTACGAAATTTTTTCACAGCGCTGTTTCCAAGTGTCCACAAAGAGCTGGTGCTTGAAACTGTCCACATGTACATCTCCCTTACTGGTGTGCTCGTTCCCCTACCTGGATTTTGGTTTCCTCTTCTTTCTTTGAAACGACAAGCCTTCTTTCTGTATGCTACACACACCTTGTAGCAGTTTCAGTTTGCAGCATGTTGGTCTCCCCAAAATGCTGAGTATTCTATGTAGAGTGTGTCATTCTACAGCACTGAATACACAACTTAGAGCTCCTTTCAAAGCAGACACACAAACACATCTTTTTGTGAACGTCTTACTTCTTTTCACTTGGAAATGTAAGGGTTTCAACGAGAACATGAAGTCAATGATGCTTTTGCACTCTACTACCAAACGAAATGACCTCTTCTACATGCCCGTCTGAGTTTCAGTGCAAAATGCCCTTGTTTTCTGGATTCTTGAATGTTCTCAACACATTAGGAGAAAGAGCGTGTTTGAGCAAGAGTGATGCAGTGTGCGTTTCCCTAGATTTCAAGTGATTTGCGAAACATACTCCTTATTTTTCCACATTGTGTAAGAAACATGAGGTTTGCAAGAGATTGAAACAATGCTTCCTAAAACGTATTCCAGCAGTGAAAACACACGTTTCGACAAAGACTTTGAAGGAGCAAGCAAAAGCCTAGTGGCTGAGTGTTCCTTTTGAGAGAAAGACATGCATTTCGTCCTTCTGGAATGAGTTTTCAGCCAGGAATTCGTATGCATTTTGTACTGTGCAGAAAGTAGCTACCTGCTCGGGAGTTGTGTCATAGAAGCACCTTTCTGGAGGAGCTTATTGCAACATTCATTGTTTGGCTCAGTTCTTTAGGGTTGGTTTTGGAAGGTCTTTCAACTTTGTCCAAATCCGCTTCGTATGAAATCTTTTCACAGCGCTCTTTCCAAGTGTCCACAAAGAGCTGCTCCTGGAAACTGTCCACATGCACATCTCCCATGCTGGTGTGCTCGTTTCACTACCTGGATTTTGGTTTTCTCCTCTTTCTTTGAAATGACAAGCCTTCTTTCTGCATGCAACACACACCTTGTAGCAGTTCCAGTTTGCAGCATGTTGGTGCTCCTAAAACGCTGTGTAACCTTTGTAGAGTGTGTCACTCTCCAGCACTGAATACACAACTTAGAGCTCCTTTCACCACAGACACGCAAACACATCTTTTTGTAAATGTCCTACTTCTTTTCACTTGGAAATGTAAGGGTTTCAACGAGAACATGAAGTCAATGATTCTTTTGCACTCTACTACCAAACGAAATGACCTCTTCTACATGCCCGTCTGAGTTTCAGTGCAAAATGCCCTTGTTTTCTGGTTTCTTGAATGTTCTCAACACATTAGGAGAAAGAGCGTGTTTGAGCAAGAGTGATGCAGTGTGCGTTTCCCTAGATTTCAAGTGATTTGCGAAACATACTCCTTATTTTTCCACATTGTGTAAGAAACATGAGGCTTGCAAGAGATTGAAACAATGCTTCGTAAAACGTATTCCAGCAGTAAACACACACGTTTCGACAAAGACTTTGAAGGAGCAAGCAAAAGCCTAGTGGCTGAGTGTTCCTTTTGAGAGAAAGACATGCATTTCGTCCTTCTGGAATGAGTTTTCAGCCAGGAATTCGTATGCATTTTGTACTGTGCAGAAAGTAGCTACCTGCTCGGGAGTTGTGTCATAGAAGCACCTTTCTGGAGGAGCTTATTGCAACATTCATTGTTTGGCTCAGTTCTTTAGGGTTGGTTTTGGAAGGTCTTTCAACTTTGTCCAAATCCTGCTTCGTACGAAATTTTTTCACAGCGCTGTTTCCAAGTGTCCACAAAGAGCTGGTGCTTGAAACTGTCCACATGTACATCTCCCTTACTGGTGTGCTCGTTCCCCTACCTGGATTTTGGTTTCCTCTTCTTTCTTTGAAACGACAAGCCTTCTTTCTGTATGCTACACACACCTTGTAGCAGTTTCAGTTTGCAGCATGTTGGTCTCCCCAAAATGCTGAGTATTCTATGTAGAGTGTGTCATTCTACAGCACTGAATACACAACTTAGAGCTCCTTTCAAAGCAGACACACAAACACATCTTTTTGTGAAAGTCTTACTTCAGGTCCCTTGGAAAATATATGGGTTTCCTTGAGAACATGAAGTCGATTACGCTTTTGCACTCTGCAAAGAATAGAAGTGATCTTTTGTACATGCCCGTCTGAATTTCACTGCAAAATGCCCTTCTTTTCTGCTTTCTTGAACATTCCCAAAGCATCAGGTGAAAGAGCGTGTTTGAGGAAGAGTGATGCAGTGTGCGTTTTCCTGGATTTCAAGTGAATTGGGAAACATACTCCTTGTGTTTCCACATTGTCTAAGAAACAACATGAGTCTTGCAAGAGATTGAAACAATGCATCCTAAAACGTATTACCGCAGTGAAAACACACGTTTCTACCAAGACTTGGAAGGAGCAAGCGAAAGAATAGTCGCTGAGTGTTCTTTCGGAGAGAAACACAAGCATTTGTTCCTTCTGGAGTGAGTTTTCAGCCAGGAATTCATATGCATTTTGTACTGTGCAGAATGTAGCTACCTGCTCTTGAGTTGTGTCATAGAAGCACCTTTCCTGGAGGAGCTTATTGCAACATTCTTTGTTTGGCTAAGTTCTTTAGGGTTGGTTTTGGAAGGTCTTTCAACTTTGTCCAAATCCGCTTCGTATGAAATCTTTTCACAGCGCTCTTTCCAAGTGTCCACAAAGAGCTGCTCCTGGAAACTGTCCACATGCACATCTCCCATGCTGGTGTGCTCGTTTCACTACCTGGATTTTGGTTTTCTCTTCTTTCTTTGAAATGACAAGCCTTCTTTCTGCATGCTACACACACCTTGTAGCAGTTCCAGTTTGCAGCATGTTGGTGCTCCTAAAGCGCTGTGTAACCTGTGTAGAGTGTGTCACCCTCCAGCACTGAATACACAACTTAGAGCTCCTTTCACCACAGACACGCAAACACATCTTTTTGTGAAAGTCCTACTTCTTTTCACTTGGAAATGTAAGGGTTTCAACGAGAACATGAAGTCAATGATGCTTTTGCACTCTACTACCAAACGAAATGACCTCTTCTACATGCCCGTCTGAGGTTCAGTGCAAAATGCCCTTGTTTTCTGGTTTCTTGAATGTTCTCAACACATTAGGAGAAAGAGCGTGTTTGAGCAAGAGTGATGCAGTGTGCGTTTCCCTAGATTTCAAGTGATTTGCGAAACATACTCCTTATTTTTCCACATTGTGTAAGAAACATGAGGCTTGCAAGAGATTGAAACAATGCTTCCTAAAACGTATTCCAGCAGTGAAAACACACGTTTCGACAAAGACTTTGAAGGAGCAAGCAAAAGCCTAGTGGCTGAGTGTTCCTTTTGAGAGAAAGACATGCATTTCGTCCTTCTGGAAAGAGTTTTCAGCCAGGAATTCATATGCATTTTGTACTGTGCAGAAAGTAGCTACCTGCTCGGGAGTTGTGTCATAGAAGCACCTTTCTGGAGGAGCTTATTGCAACATTCATTGTTTGGTTCAGTTCTTTAGGGTTGGTTTTGGAAGGTCTTTCAACTTTGTCCAAATCCTGCTTCGTACGAAATTTTTTCACAGCGCTGTTTCCAAGTGTCCACAAAGAGCTGGTGCTTGAAACTGTCCACATGTACATCTCCCATACTGGTGTGCTCGTTCCCCTACCTGGATTTTGGTTTCCTCTTCTTTCTTTGAAACGACAAGCCTTCTTTCTGTATGCTACACACACCTTGTAGCAGTTTCAGTTTGCAGCATGTTGGTCTCCCCAAAATGCTGAGTATTCTATGTAGAGTGTGTCATTCTACAGCACTGAATACACAACTTAGAGCTCCTTTCAAAGCAGACACACAAACACATCTTTTTGTGAAAGTCTTACTTCAGGTCCCTTGGAAAATATATGGGTTTCTTTGAGAACATGAAGTCGATTACGCTTTTGCACTCTGCAAAGAATAGAAGTGATCTTTTGTACATGCCCGTCTGAATTTCACTGCAAAATGCCCTTCTTTTCTGCTTTCTTGAACATTCCCAAAGCATCAGGTGAAAGAGCGTGTTTGAGGAAGAGTGATGCAGTGTGCGTTTTCCTGGATTTCAAGTGAATTGGGAAACATACTCCTTGTGTTTCCACATTGTCTAAGAAACAACATGAGTCTTGCAAGAGATTGAAACAATGCATCCTAAAACGTATTACCGCAGTGAAAACACACGTTTCTACCAAGACTTGGAAGGAGCAAGCGAAAGAATAGTCGCTGAGTGTTCTTTCGGAGAGAAACACAAGCATTTGTTCCTTCTGGAGTGAGTTTTCAGCCAGGAATTCATATGCATTTTGTACTGTGCAGAATGTAGCTACCTGCTCTTGAGTTGTGTCATAGAAGCACCTTTCCTGGAGGAGCTTATTGCAACATTCTTTGTTTGGCTCAGTTCTTTAGGGTTGGTTTTGGAAGGTCTTTCAACTTTGTCCAAATCCGCTTCGTATGAAATCTTTTCACAGCGCTCTTTCCAAGTGTCCACAAAGAGCTGCTCCTGGAAACTGTCCACATGCACATCTCCCATGCTGGTGTGCTCGTTTCACTACCTGGATTTTGGTTTTCTCTTCTTTCTTTGAAATGACAAGCCTTCTTTCTGCATGCTACACACACCTTGTAGCAGTTCCAGTTTGCAGCATGTTGGTGCTCCTAAAACGCTGTGTAACCTGTGTAGAGTGTGTCACTCTCCAGCACTGAATACACAACTTAGAGCTCCTTTCACCACAGACACGCAAACACATCTTTTTGTGAAAGTCCTACTTCTTTTCACTTGGAAATGTAAGGGTTTCAACGAGAACATGAAGTCAATGATGCTTTTGCACTCTACTACCAAAAGAAATGACCTCTTCTACATGCCCGTCTGAGGTTCAGTGCAAAATGCCCTTGTTTTCTGGTTTCTTGAATGTTCTCAACACATTAGGAGAAAGAGCGTGTTTGAGCAAGAGTGATGCAGTGTGCGTTTCCCTAGATTTCAAGTGATTTGCGAAACATACTCCTTATTTTTCCACATTGTGTAAGAAACATGAGGCTTGCAAGAGATTGAAACAATGCTTCCTAAAACGTATTCCAGCAGTGAAAACACACGTTTCGACAAAGACTTTGAAGGAGCAAGCAAAAGCCTAGTGGCTGAGTGTTCCTTTTGAGAGAAAGACATGCATTTCGTCCTTCTGGAATGAGTTTTCAGCCAGGAATTCGTATGCATTTTGTACTGTGCAGAAAGTAGCTACCTGCTCGGGAGTTGTGTCATAGAAGCACCTTTCTGGAGGAGCTTATTGCAACATTCATTGTTTGGCTCAGTTCTTTAGGGTTGGTTTTGGAAGGTCTTTCAACTTTGTCCAAATCCTGCTTCGTACGAAATTTTTTCACAGCGCTGTTTCCAAGTGTCCACAAAGAGCTGGTGCTTGAAACTGTCCACATGTACATCTCCCATACTGGTGTGCTCGTTCCCCTTCCTGAATTTTGGTTTCCTCTTCCTTCTTTGAAACGACAAGCCTTCTTTCTGTATGCTACACACACCTTGTAGCAGTTTCAGTTTGCAGCATGTTGGTCTCCCCAAAATGCTGAGTATTCTATGTAGAGTGTGTCATTCTACAGCACTGAATACACAACTTAGAGCTCCTTTCAAAGCAGACACACAAACACATCTTTTTGTGAAAGTCTTACTTCAGGTCCCTTGGAAAATATATGGGTTTCCTTGAGAACATGAAGTCGATTACGCTTTTGCACTCTGCAAAGAATAGAAGTGATCTTTTGTACATGCCCGTCTGAATTTCACTGCAAAATGCCCTTCTTTTCTGCTTTCTTGAACATTCCCAAAGCATCAGGTGAAAGAGCGTGTTTGAGGAAGAGTGATGCAGTGTGCGTTTTCCTGGATTTCAAGTGAATTGGGAAACATACTCCTTGTGTTTCCACATTGTCTAAGAAACAACATGAGTCTTGCAAGAGATTGAAACAATGCATCCTAAAACGTATTACCGCAGTGAAAACACACGTTTCTACCAAGACTTGGAAGGAGCAAGCGAAAGAATAGTCGCTGAGTGTTCTTTCGGAGAGAAACACAAGCATTTGTTCCTTCTGGAGTGAGTTTTCAGCCAGGAATTCATATGCATTTTGTACTGTGCAGAATGTAGCTACCTGCTCTTGAGTTGTGTCATAGAAGCACCTTTCCTGGAGGAGCTTATTGCAACATTCTTTGTTTGGCTCAGTTCTTTAGGGTTGGTTTTGGAAGGTCTTTCAACTTTGTCCAAATCCGCTTCGTATGAAATCTTTTCACAGCGCTCTTTCCAAGTGTCCACAAAGAGCTGCTCCTGGAAACTGTCCACATGCACATCTCCCATGCTGGTGTGCTCGTTTCACTACCTGGATTTTGGTTTTCTCTTCTTTCTTTGAAATGACAAGCCTTCTTTCTGCATGCTACACACACCTTGTAGCAGTTCCAGTTTGCAGCATGTTGGTGCTCCTAAAACGCTGTGTAACCTGTGTAGAGTGTGTCACTCTCCAGCACTGAATACACAACTTAGAGCTCCTTTCACCACAGACACGCAAACACATCTTTTTGTGAAAGTCCTACTTCTTTTCACTTGGAAATGTAAGGGTTTCAACGAGAACATGAAGTCAATGATGCTTTTGCACTCTACTACCAAAAGAAATGACCTCTTCTACATGCCCGTCTGAGGTTCAGTGCAAAATGCCCTTGTTTTCTGGTTTCTTGAATGTTCTCAACACATTAGGAGAAAGAGCGTGTTTGAGCAAGAGTGATGCAGTGTGCGTTTCCCTAGATTTCAAGTGATTTGCGAAACATACTCCTTATTTTTCCACATTGTGTAAGAAACATGAGGCTTGCAAGAGATTGAAACAATGCTTCCTAAAACGTATTCCAGCAGTGAAAACACACGTTTCAACAAAGACTTTGAAGGAGCAAGCAAAAGCCTAGTGGCTGAGTGTTCCTTTTGAGAGAAAGACATGCATTTCGTCCTTCTGGAAAGAGTTTTCAGCCAGGAATTCGTATGCATTTTGTACTGTGCAGAATGTAGCTACCTGCTCGGGAGTTGTGTCATAGGAGCACCTTTCTGGAGGAGCTTATTGCAACATTCATTGTTTGGCTCAGTTCTTTAGGGTTGGTTTTGGAAGGTCTTTCAACTTTGTCCAAATCCTGCTTCGTACGAAATTTTTTCACAGCGCTGTTTCCAAGTGTCCACAAAGAGCTGGTGCTTGAAACTGTCCACATGTACATCTCCCATACTGGTGTGCTCGTTCCCCTACCTGGATTTTGGTTTCCTCTTCTTTCTTTGAAACGACAAGCCTTCTTTCTGTATGCTACACACACCTTGTAGCAGTTTCAGTTTGCAGCATGTTGGTCTCCCCAAAATGCTGAGTATTCTATGTAGAGTGTGTCATTCTACAGCACTGAATACACAACTTAGAGCTCCTTTCAAAGCAGACACACAAACACATCTTTTTGTGAAAGTCTTACTTCAGGTCCCTTGGAAAATATATGGGTTTCTTTGAGAACATGAAGTCGATTACGCTTTTGCACTCTGCAAAGAATAGAAGTGATCTTTTGTACATGCCCGTCTGAATTTCACTGCAAAATGCCCTTCTTTTCTGCTTTCTTGAACATTCCCAAAGCATCAGGTGAAAGAGCGTGTTTGAGGAAGAGTGATGCCGTGTGCGTTTTCCTGGCTTTCAAGTGAACTGGGAAACATACTCCTTGTGTTTCCACATTGTCTAAGAAACAACATGAGTCTTGCAAGAGATTGAAACAATGCATCCTAAAACGTATTACCGCAGTGAAAACACACGTTTCTACCAAGACTTGGAAGGAGCAAGCGAAAGAATAGTCGCTGAGTGTTCTTTCGGAGAGAAACACAAGCATTTGTTCCTTCTGGAGTGAGTTTTCAGCCAGGAATTCATATGCGTTTTGTACTGTGCAGAATGTAGCTACCTGCTCTTGAGTTGTGTCATAGAAGCACCTTTCCTGGAGGAGCTTATTGCAACATTCTTTGTTTGGCTAAGTTCTTTAGGGTTGGTTTTGGAAGGTCTTTCAACTTTGTCCAAATCCGCTTCGTATGAAATCTTTTCACAGCGCTCTTTCCAAGTGTCCACAAAGAGCTGCTCCTGGAAACTGTCCACATGCACATCTCCCATGCTGGTGTGCTCGTTTCACTACCTGGATTTTGGTTTTCTCTTCTTTCTTTGAAATGACAAGCCTTCTTTCTGCATGCTACACACACCTTGTAGCAGTTCCAGTTTGCAGCATGTTGGTGCTCCTAAAGCGCTGTGTAACCTGTGTAGAGTGTGTCACCCTCCAGCACTGAATACACAACTTAGAGCTCCTTTCACCACAGACACGCAAACACATCTTTTTGTGAAAGTCCTACTTCTTTTCACTTGGAAATGTAAGGGTTTCAACGAGAACATGAAGTCAATGATGCTTTTGCACTCTACTACCAAAAGAAATGACCTCTTCTACATGCCCGTCTGAGGTTCAGTGCAAAATGCCCTTGTTTTCTGGTTTCTTGAATGTTCTCAACACATTAGGAGAAAGAGCGTGTTTGAGCAAGAGTGATGCAGTGTGCGTTTCCCTAGATTTCAAGTGATTTGCGAAACATACTCCTTATTTTTCCACATTGTGTAAGAAACATGAGGTTTGCAAGAGATTGAAACAATGCTTCCTAAAACGTATTCCAGCAGTGAAAACACACGTTTCGACAAAGACTTTGAAGGAGCAAGCAAAAGCCTAGTGGCTGAGTGTTCCTTTTGAGAGAAAGACATGCATTTCGTCCTTCTGGAATGAGTTTTCAGCCAGGAATTCGTATGCATTTTGTACTGTGCAGAAAGTAGCTACCTGCTCGGGAGTTGTGTCATAGAAGCACCTTTCTGGAGGAGCTTATTGCAACATTCATTGTTTGGCTCAGTTCTTTAGGGTTGGTTTTGGAAGGTCTTTCAACTTTGTCCAAATCCTGCTTCGTACGAAATTTTTTCACAGCGCTGTTTCCAAGTGTCCACAAAGAGCTGGTGCTTGAAACTGTCCACATGTACATCTCCCATACTGGTGTGCTCGTTCCCCTTCCTGAATTTTGGTTTCCTCTTCCTTCTTTGAAACGACAAGCCTTCTTTCTGTATGCTACACACACCTTGTAGCAGTTTCAGTTTGCAGCATGTTGGTCTCCCCAAAATGCTGAGTATTCTATGTAGAGTGTGTCATTCTACAGCACTGAATACACAACTTAGAGCTCCTTTCAAAGCAGACACACAAACACATCTTTTTGTGAAAGTCTTACTTCAGGTCCCTTGGAAAATATATGGGTTTCCTTGAGAACATGAAGTCGATTACGCTTTTGCACTCTGCAAAGAATAGAAGTGATCTTTTGTACATGCCCGTCTGAATTTCACTGCAAAATGCCCTTCTTTTCTGCTTTCTTGAACATTCCCAAAGCATCAGGTGAAAGAGCGTGTTTGAGGAAGAGTGATGCAGTGTGCGTTTTCCTGGATTTCAAGTGAATTGGGAAACATACTCCTTGTGTTTCCACATTGTCTAAGAAACAACATGAGTCTTGCAAGAGATTGAAACAATGCATCCTAAAACGTATTACCGCAGTGAAAACACACGTTTCTACCAAGACTTGGAAGGAGCAAGCGAAAGAATAGTCGCTGAGTGTTCTTTCGGAGAGAAACACAAGCATTTGTTCCTTCTGGAGTGAGTTTTCAGCCAGGAATTCATATGCATTTTGTACTGTGCAGAATGTAGCTACCTGCTCTTGAGTTGTGTCATAGAAGCACCTTTCCTGGAGGAGCTTATTGCAACATTCTTTGTTTGGCTCAGTTCTTTAGGGTTGGTTTTGGAAGGTCTTTCAACTTTGTCCAAATCCGCTTCGTATGAAATCTTTTCACAGCGCTCTTTCCAAGTGTCCACAAAGAGCTGCTCCTGGAAACTGTCCACATGCACATCTCCCATGCTGGTGTGCTCGTTTCACTACCTGGATTTTGGTTTTCTCTTCTTTCTTTGAAATGACAAGCCTTCTTTCTGCATGCTACACACACCTTGTAGCAGTTCCAGTTTGCAGCATGTTGGTGCTCCTAAAGCGCTGTGTAACCTGTGTAGAGTGTGTCACTCTCCAGCACTGAATACACAACTTAGAGCTCCTTTCACCACAGACACGCAAACACATCTTTTTGTGAAAGTCCTACTTCTTTTCACTTGGAAATGTAAGGGTTTCAACGAGAACATGAAGTCAATGATGCTTTTGCACTCTACTACCAAAAGAAATGACCTCTTCTACATGCCCGTCTGAGGTTCAGTGCAAAATGCCCTTGTTTTCTGGTTTCTTGAATGTTCTCAACACATTAGGAGAAAGAGCGTGTTTGAGCAAGAGTGATGCAGTGTGCGTTTCCCTAGATTTCAAGTGATTTGCGAAACATACTCCTTATTTTTCCACATTGTGTAAGAAACATGAGGCTTGCAAGAGATTGAAACAATGCTTCTTAAAACGTATTCCAGCAGTGAAAACACACGTTTCGACAAAGACTTTGAAGGAGCAAGCAAAAGCCTAGTGGCTGAGTGTTCCTTTTGAGAGAAAGACATGCATTTCGTCCTTCTGGAATGAGTTTTCAGCCAGGAATTCGTATGCATTTTGTACTGTGCAGAAAGTAGCTACCTGCTCGGGAGTTGTGTCATAGAAGCACCTTTCTGGAGGAGCTTATTGCAACATTCATTGTTTGGCTCAGTTCTTTAGGGTTGGTTTTGGAAGGTCTTTCAACTTTGTCCAAATCCTGCTTCGTACGAAATTTTTTCACAGCGCTGTTTCCAAGTGTCCACAAAGAGCTGGTGCTTGAAACTGTCCACATGTACATCTCCCTTACTGGTGTGCTCGTTCCCCTACCTGGATTTTGGTTTCCTCTTCTTTCTTTGAAACGACAAGCCTTCTTTCTGTATGCTACACACACCTTGTAGCAGTTTCAGTTTGCAGCATGTTGGTCTCCCCAAAATGCTGAGTATTCTATGTAGAGTGTGTCATTCTACAGCACTGAATACACAACTTAGAGCTCCTTTCAAAGCAGACACACAAACACATCTTTTTGTGAAAGTCTTACTTCAGGTCCCTTGGAAAATATATGGGTTTCCTTGAGAACATGAAGTCGATTACGCTTTTGCACTCTGCAAAGAATAGAAGTGATCTTTTGTACATGCCCGTCTGAATTTCACTGCAAAATGCCCTTCTTTTCTGCTTTCTTGAACATTCCCAAAGCATCAGGTGAAAGAGCGTGTTTGAGGAAGAGTGATGCAGTGTGCGTTTTCCTGGATTTCAAGTGAATTGGGAAACATACTCCTTGTGTTTCCACATTGTCTAAGAAACAACATGAGTCTTGCAAGAGATTGAAACAATGCATCCTAAAACGTATTACCGCAGTGAAAACACACGTTTCTACCAAGACTTGGAAGGAGCAAGCGAAAGAATAGTCGCTGAGTGTTCTTTCGGAGAGAAACACAAGCATTTGTTCCTTCTGGAGTGAGTTTTCAGCCAGGAATTCATATGCGTTTTGTACTGTGCAGAATGTAGCTACCTGCTCTTGAGTTGTGTCATAGAAGCACCTTTCCTGGAGGAGCTTATTGCAACATTCTTTGTTTGGCTAAGTTCTTTAGGGTTGGTTTTGGAAGGTCTTTCAACTTTGTCCAAATCCGCTTCGTATGAAATCTTTTCACAGCGCTCTTTCCAAGTGTCCACAAAGAGCTGCTCCTGGAAACTGTCCACATGCACATCTCCCATGCTGGTGTGCTCGTTTCACTACCTGGATTTTGGTTTTCTCTTCTTTCTTTGAAATGACAAGCCTTCTTTCTGCATGCTACACACACCTTGTAGCAGTTCCAGTTTGCAGCATGTTGGTGCTCCTAAAGCGCTGTGTAACCTGTGTAGAGTGTGTCACCCTCCAGCACTGAATACACAACTTAGAGCTCCTTTCACCACAGACACGCAAACACATCTTTTTGTGAAAGTCCTACTTCTTTTCACTTGGAAATGTAAGGGTTTCAACGAGAACATGAAGTCAATGATGCTTTTGCACTCTACTACCAAACGAAATGACCTCTTCTACATGCCCGTCTGAGGTTCAGTGCAAAATGCCCTTGTTTTCTGGTTTCTTGAATGTTCTCAACACATTAGGAGAAAGAGCGTGTTTGAGCAAGAGTGATGCAGTGTGCGTTTCCCTAGATTTCAAGTGATTTGCGAAACATACTCCTTATTTTTCCACATTGTGTAAGAAACATGAGGCTTGCAAGAGATTGAAACAATGCTTCCTAAAACGTATTCCAGCAGTGAAAACACACGTTTCGACAAAGACTTTGAAGGAGCAAGCAAAAGCCTAGTGGCTGAGTGTTCCTTTTGAGAGAAAGACATGCATTTCGTCCTTCTGGAATGAGTTTTCAGCCAGGAATTCGTATGCATTTTGTACTGTGCAGAAAGTAGCTACCTGCTCGGGAGTTGTGTCATAGAAGCACCTTTCTGGAGGAGCTTATTGCAACATTCATTGTTTGGCTCAGTTCTTTAGGGTTGGTTTTGGAAGGTCTTTCAACTTTGTCCAAATCCTGCTTCGTACGAAATTTTTTCACAGCGCTGTTTCCAAGTGTCCACAAAGAGCTGGTGCTTGAAACTGTCCACATGTACATCTCCCATACTGGTGTGCTCGTTCCCCTACCTGGATTTTGGTTTCCTCTTCTTTCTTTGAAACGACAAGCCTTCTTTCTGTATGCTACACACACCTTGTAGCAGTTTCAGTTTGCAGCATGTTGGTCTCCCCAAAATGCTGAGTATTCTATGTAGAGTGTGTCATTCTACAGCACTGAATACACAACTTAGAGCTCCTTTCAAAGCAGACACACAAACACATCTTTTTGTGAAAGTCTTACTTCAGGTCCCTTGGAAAATATATGGGTTTCTTTGAGAACATGAAGTCGATTACGCTTTTGCACTCTGCAAAGAATAGAAGTGATCTTTTGTACATGCCCGTCTGAATTTCACTGCAAAATGCCCTTCTTTTCTGCTTTCTTGAACATTCCCAAAGCATCAGGTGAAAGAGCGTGTTTGAGGAAGAGTGATGCCGTGTGCGTTTTCCTGGCTTTCAAGTGAACTGGGAAACATACTCCTTGTGTTTCCACATTGTCTAAGAAACAACATGAGTCTTGCAAGAGATTGAAACAATGCATCCTAAAACGTATTACCGCAGTGAAAACACACGTTTCTACCAAGACTTGGAAGGAGCAAGCGAAAGAATAGTCGCTGAGTGTTCTTTCGGAGAGAAACACAAGCATTTGTTCCTTCTGGAGTGAGTTTTCAGCCAGGAATTCATATGCGTTTTGTACTGTGCAGAATGTAGCTACCTGCTCTTGAGTTGTGTCATAGAAGCACCTTTCCTGGAGGAGCTTATTGCAACATTCTTTGTTTGGCTAAGTTCTTTAGGGTTGGTTTTGGAAGGTCTTTCAACTTTGTCCAAATCCGCTTCGTATGAAATCTTTTCACAGCGCTCTTTCCAAGTGTCCACAAAGAGCTGCTCCTGGAAACTGTCCACATGCACATCTCCCATGCTGGTGTGCTCGTTTCACTACCTGGATTTTGGTTTTCTCTTCTTTCTTTGAAATGACAAGCCTTCTTTCTGCATGCTACACACACCTTTTAGCAGTTCCAGTTTGCAGCATGTTGGTGCTCCTAAAGCGCTGTGTAACCTGTGTAGAGTGTGTCACCCTCCAGCACTGAATACACAACTTAGAGCTCCTTTCACCACAGACACGCAAACACATCTTTTTGTGAAAGTCCTACTTCTTTTCACTTGGAAATGTAAGGGTTTCAACGAGAACATGAAGTCAATGATGCTTTTGCACTCTACTACCAAAAGAAATGACCTCTTCTACATGCCCGTCTGAGGTTCAGTGCAAAATGCCCTTGTTTTCTGGTTTCTTGAATGTTCTCAACACATTAGGAGAAAGAGCGTGTTTGAGCAAGAGTGATGCAGTGTGCGTTTCCCTAGATTTCAAGTGATTTGCGAAACATACTCCTTATTTTTCCACATTGTGTAAGAAACATGAGGCTTGCAAGAGATTGAAACAATGCTTCCTAAAACGTATTCCAGCAGTGAAAACACACGTTTCGACAAAGGCTTTGAAGGAGCAAGCAAAAGCCTAGTGGCTGAGTGTTCCTTTTGAGAGAAAGACATGCATTTCGTCCTTCTGGAAAGAGTTTTCAGCCAGGAATTCGTATGCATTTTGTACTGTGCAGAATGTAGCTACCTGCTCGGGAGTTGTGTCATACAAGCACCTTTCTGGAGGAGCTTATTGCAACATTCATTGTTTGGCTCAGTTCTTTAGGGTTGGTTTTGGAAGGTCTTTCAACTTTGTCCAAATCCTGCTTCGTACGAAATTTTTTCACAGCGCTGTTTCCAAGTGTCCACAAAGAGCTGGTGCTTGAAACTGTCCACATGTACATCTCCCATACTGGTGTGCTCGTTCCCCTACCTGGATTTTGGTTTCCTCTTCTTTCTTTGAAACGACAAGCCTTCTTTCTGTATGCTACACACACCTTGTAGCAGTTTCAGTTTGCAGCATGTTGGTCTCCCCAAAATGCTGAGTATTCTATGTAGAGTGTGTCATTCTACAGCACTGAATACACAACTTAGAGCTCCTTTCAAAGCAGACACACAAACACAGCTTTTTGTGAAAGTCTTACTTCAGGTCCCTTGGAAAATATATGGGTTTCTTTGAGAACATGAAGTCGATTACGCTTTTGCACTCTGCAAAGAATAGAAGTGATCTTTTGTACATGCCCGTCTGAATTTCACTGCAAAATGCCCTTCTTTTCTGCTTTCTTGAACATTCCCAAAGCATCAGGTGAAAGAGCGTGTTTGAGGAAGAGTGATGCAGTGTGCGTTTTCCTGGATTTCAAGTGAATTGGGAAACATACTCCTTGTGTTTCCACATTGTCTAAGAAACAACATGAGTCTTGCAAGAGATTGAAACAATGCATCCTAAAACGTATTACCGCAGTGAAAACACACGTTTCTACCAAGACTTGGAAGGAGCAAGCGAAAGAATAGTCGCTGAGTGTTCTTTCGGAGAGAAACACAAGCATTTGTTCCTTCTGGAGTGAGTTTTCAGCCAGGAATTCATATGCATTTTGTACTGTGCAGAATGTAGCTACCTGCTCTTGAGTTGTGTCATAGAAGCACCTTTCCTGGAGGAGCTTATTGCAACATTCTTTGTTTGGCTCAGTTCTTTAGGGTTGGTTTTGGAAGGTCTTTCAACTTTGTCCAAATCCGCTTCGTATGAAATCTTTTCACAGCGCTCTTTCCAAGTGTCCACAAAGAGCTGCTCCTGGAAACTGTCCACATGCACATCTCCCATGCTGGTGTGCTCGTTTCACTACCTGGATTTTGGTTTTCTCTTCTTTCTTTGAAATGACAAGCCTTCTTTCTGCATGCTACACACACCTTGTAGCAGTTCCAGTTTGCAGCATGTTGGTGCTCCTAAAACGCTGTGTAACCTGTGTAGAGTGTGTCACTCTCCAGCACTGAATACACAACTTAGAGCTCCTTTCACCACAGACACGCAAACACATCTTTTTGTGAAAGTCCTACTTCTTTTCACTTGGAAATGTAAGGGTTTCAACGAGAACATGAAGTCAATGATGCTTTTGCACTCTACTACCAAAAGAAATGACCTCTTCTACATGCCCGCCTGAGGTTCAGTGCAAAATGCCCTTGTTTTCTGGTTTCTTGAATGTCCTCAACACATTAGGAGAAAGAGCGTGTTTGAGCAAGAGTGATGCAGTGTGCGTTTCCCTAGATTTCAAGTGATTTGCGAAACATACTCCTTATTTTTCCACATTGTGTAAGAAACATGAGGCTTGCAAGAGATTGAAACAATGCTTCCTAAAACGTATTCCAGCAGTGAAAACACACGTTTCGACAAAGGCTTTGAAGGAGCAAGCAAAAGCCTAGTGGCTGAGTGTTCCTTTTGAGAGAAAGACATGCATTTCGTCCTTCTGGAAAGAGTTTTCAGCCAGGAATTCGTATGCATTTTGTACTGTGCAGAATGTAGCTACCTGCTCGGGAGTTGTGTCATAGAAGCACCTTTCTGGAGGAGCTTATTGCAACATTCATTGTTTGGCTCAGTTCTTTAGGGTTGGTTTTGGAAGGTCTTTCAACTTTGTCCAAATCCTGCTTCGTACGAAATTTTTTCACAGCGCTGTTTCCAAGTGTCCACAAAGAGCTGGTGCTTGAAACTGTCCACATGTACATCTCCCATACTGGTGTGCTCGTTCCCCTACCTGGATTTTGGTTTCCTCTTCTTTCTTTGAAACGACAAGCCTTCTTTCTGTATGCTACACACACCTTGTAGCAGTTTCAGTTTGCAGCATGTTGGTCTCCCCAAAATGCTGAGTATTCTATGTAGAGTGTGTCATTCTACAGCACTGAATACACAACTTAGAGCTCCTTTCAAAGCAGACACACAAACACATCTTTTTGTGAAAGTCTTACTTCAGGTCCCTTGGAAAATATATGGGTTTCTTTGAGAACATGAAGTCGATTACGCTTTTGCACTCTGCAAAGAATAGAAGTGATCTTTTGTACATGCCCGTCTGAATTTCACTGCAAAATGCCCTTCTTTTCTGCTTTCTTGAACATTCCCAAAGCATCAGGTGAAAGAGCGTGTTTGAGGAAGAGTGATGCAGTGTGCGTTTTCCTGGATTTCAAGTGAATTGGGAAACATACTCCTTGTGTTTCCACATTGTCTAAGAAACAACATGAGTCTTGCAAGAGATTGAAACAATGCATCCTAAAACGTATTACCGCAGTGAAAACACACGTTTCTACCAAGACTTGGAAGGAGCAAGCGAAAGAATAGTCGCTGAGTGTTCTTTCGGAGAGAAACACAAGCATTTGTTCCTTCTGGAGTGAGTTTTCAGCCAGGAATTCATATGCATTTTGTACTGTGCAGAATGTAGCTACCTGCTCTTGAGTTGTGTCATAGAAGCACCTTTCCTGGAGGAGCTTATTGCAACATTCTTTGTTTGGCTAAGTTCTTTAGGGTTGGTTTTGGAAGGTCTTTCAACTTTGTCCAAATCCGCTTCGTATGAAATCTTTTCACAGCGCTCTTTCCAAGTGTCCACAAAGAGCTGCTCCTGGAAACTGTCCACATGCACATCTCCCATGCTGGTGTGCTCGTTTCACTACCTGGATTTTGGTTTTCTCTTCTTTCTTTGAAATGACAAGCCTTCTTTCTGCATGCTACACACACCTTGTAGCAGTTCCAGTTTGCAGCATGTTGGTGCTCCTAAAACGCTGTGTAACCTGTGTAGAGTGTGTCACTCTCCAGCACTGAATACACAACTTAGAGCTCCTTTCACCACAGACACGCAAACACATCTTTTTGTGAAAGTCCTACTTCTTTTCACTTGGAAATGTAAGGGTTTCAACGAGAACATGAAGTCAATGATGCTTTTGCACTCTACTACCAAAAGAAATGACCTCTTCTACATGCCCGCCTGAGGTTCAGTGCAAAATGCCCTTGTTTTCTGGTTTCTTGAATGTCCTCAACACATTAGGAGAAAGAGCGTGTTTGAGCAAGAGTGATGCAGTGTGCGTTTCCCTAGATTTCAAGTGATTTGCGAAACATACTCCTTATTTTTCCACATTGTGTAAGAAACATGAGGCTTGCAAGAGATTGAAACAATGCTTCCTAAAACGTATTCCAGCAGTGAAAACACACGTTTCGACAAAGGCTTTGAAGGAGCAAGCAAAAGCCTAGTGGCTGAGTGTTCCTTTTGAGAGAAAGACATGCATTTCGTCCTTCTGGAAAGAGTTTTCAGCCAGGAATTCGTATGCATTTTGTACTGTGCAGAATGTAGCTACCTGCTCGGGAGTTGTGTCATAGAAGCACCTTTCTGGAGGAGCTTATTGCAACATTCATTGTTTGGCTCAGTTCTTTAGGGTTGGTTTTGGAAGGTCTTTCAACTTTGTCCAAATCCTGCTTCGTACGAAATTTTTTCACAGCGCTGTTTCCAAGTGTCCACAAAGAGCTGGTGCTTGAAACTGTCCACATGTACATCTCCCATACTGGTGTGCTCGTTCCCCTACCTGGATTTTGGTTTCGTCTTCTTTCTTTGAAACGACAAGCCTTCTTTCTGTATGCTACACACACCTTGTAGCAGTTTCAGTTTGCAGCATGTTGGTCTCCCCAAAATGCTGAGTATTCTATGTAGAGTGTGTCATTCTACAGCACTGAATACACAACTTAGAGCTCCTTTCAAAGCAGACACACAAACACATCTTTTTGTGAAAGTCTTACTTCAGGTCCCTTGGAAAATATATGGGTTTCTTTGAGAACATGAAGTCGATTACGCTTTTGCACTCTGCAAAGAATAGAAGTGATCTTTTGTACATGCCCGTCTGAATTTCACTGCAAAATGCCCTTCTTTTCTGCTTTCTTGAACATTCCCAAAGCATCAGGTGAAAGAGCGTGTTTGAGGAAGAGTGATGCAGTGTGCGTTTTCCTGGATTTCAAGTGAATTGGGAAACATACTCCTTGTGTTTCCACATTGTCTAAGAAACAACATGAGTCTTGCAAGAGATTGAAACAATGCATCCTAAAACGTATTACCGCAGTGAAAACACACGTTTCTACCAAGACTTGGAAGGAGCAAGCGAAAGAATAGTCGCTGAGTGTTCTTTCGGAGAGAAACACAAGCATTTGTTCCTTCTGGAGTGAGTTTTCAGCCAGGAATTCATATGCATTTTGTACTGTGCAGAATGTAGCTACCTGCTCTTGAGTTGTGTCATAGAAGCACCTTTCCTGGAGGAGCTTATTGCAACATTCTTTGTTTGGCTAAGTTCTTTAGGGTTGGTTTTGGAAGGTCTTTCAACTTTGTCCAAATCCGCTTCGTATGAAATCTTTTCACAGCGCTCTTTCCAAGTGTCCACAAAGAGCTGCTCCTGGAAACTGTCCACATGCACATCTCCCATGCTGGTGTGCTCGTTTCACTACCTGGATTTTGGTTTTCTCTTCTTTCTTTGAAATGACAAGCCTTCTTTCTGCATGCTACACACACCTTGTAGCAGTTCCAGTTTGCAGCATGTTGGTGCTCCTAAAACGCTGTGTAACCTGTGTAGAGTGTGTCACTCTCCAGCACTGAATACACAACTTAGAGCTCCTTTCACCACAGACACGCAAACACATCTTTTTGTGAAAGTCCTACTTCTTTTCACTTGGAAATGTAAGGGTTTCAACGAGAACATGAAGTCAATGATGCTTTTGCACTCTACTACCAAAAGAAATGACCTCTTCTACATGCCCGTCTGAGGTTCAGTGCAAAATGCCCTTGTTTTCTGGTTTCTTGAATGTTCTCAACACATTAGGAGAAAGAGCGTGTTTGAGCAAGAGTGATGCAGTGTGCGTTTCCCTAGATTTCAAGTGATTTGCGAAACATACTCCTTATTTTTCCACATTGTGTAAGAAACATGAGGCTTGCAAGAGATTGAAACAATGCTTCCTAAAACGTATTCCAGCAGTGAAAACACACGTTTCGACAAAGGCTTTGAAGGAGCAAGCAAAAGCCTAGTGGCTGAGTGTTCCTTTTGAGAGAAAGACATGCATTTCGTCCTTCTGGAAAGAGTTTTCAGCCAGGAATTCGTATGCATTTTGTACTGTGCAGAATGTAGCTACCTGCTCGGGAGTTGTGTCATAGAAGCACCTTTCTGGAGGAGCTTATTGCAACATTCATTGTTTGGCTCAGTTCTTTAGGGTTGGTTTTGGAAGGTCTTTCAACTTTGTCCAAATCCTGCTTCGTACGAAATTTTTTCACAGCGCTGTTTCCAAGTGTCCACAAAGAGCTGGTGCTTGAAACTGTCCACATGTACATCTCCCATACTGGTGTGCTCGTTCCCCTACCTGGATTTTGGTTTCGTCTTCTTTCTTTGAAACGACAAGCCTTCTTTCTGTATGCTACACACACCTTGTAGCAGTTTCAGTTTGCAGCATGTTGGTCTCCCCAAAATGCTGAGTATTCTATGTAGAGTGTGTCATTCTACAGCACTGAATACACAACTTAGAGCTCCTTTCAAAGCAGACACACAAACACATCTTTTTGTGAAAGTCTTACTTCAGGTCCCTTGGAAAATATATGGGTTTCTTTGAGAACATGAAGTCGATTACGCTTTTGCACTCTGCAAAGAATAGAAGTGATCTTTTGTACATGCCCGTCTGAATTTCACTGCAAAATGCCCTTCTTTTCTGCTTTCTTGAACATTCCCAAAGCATCAGGTGAAAGAGCGTGTTTGAGGAAGAGTGATGCAGTGTGCGTTTTCCTGGATTTCAAGTGAATTGGGAAACATACTCCTTGTGTTTCCACATTGTCTAAGAAACAACATGAGTCTTGCAAGAGATTGAAACAATGCATCCTAAAACGTATTACCGCAGTGAAAACACACGTTTCTACCAAGACTTGGAAGGAGCAAGCGAAAGAATAGTCGCTGAGTGTTCTTTCGGAGAGAAACACAAGCATTTGTTCCTTCTGGAGTGAGTTTTCAGCCAGGAATTCATATGCATTTTGTACTGTGCAGAATGTAGCTACCTGCTCTTGAGTTGTGTCATAGAAGCACCTTTCCTGGAGGAGCTTATTGCAACATTCTTTGTTTGGCTCAGTTCTTTAGGGTTGGTTTTGGAAGGTCTTTCAACTTTGTCCAAATCCGCTTCGTATGAAATCTTTTCACAGCGCTCTTTCCAAGTGTCCACAAAGAGCTGCTCCTGGAAACTGTCCACATGCACATCTCCCATGCTGGTGTGCTCGTTTCACTACCTGGATTTTGGTTTTCTCTTCTTTCTTTGAAATGACAAGCCTTCTTTCTGCATGCTACACACACCTTGTAGCAGTTCCAGTTTGCAGCATGTTGGTGCTCCTAAAACGCTGTGTAACCTGTGTAGAGTGTGTCACTCTCCAGCACTGAATACACAACTTAGAGCTCCTTTCACCACAGACACGCAAACACATCTTTTTGTGAAAGTCCTACTTCTTTTCACTTGGAAATGTAAGGGTTTCAACGAGAACATGAAGTCAATGATGCTTTTGCACTCTACTACCAAAAGAAATGACCTCTTCTACATGCCCGTCTGAGGTTCAGTGCAAAATGCCCTTGTTTTCTGGTTTCTTGAATGTTCTCAACACATTAGGAGAAAGAGCGTGTTTGAGCAAGAGTGATGCAGTGTGCGTTTCCCTAGATTTCAAGTGATTTGCGAAACATACTCCTTATTTTTCCACATTGTGTAAGAAACATGAGGCTTGCAAGAGATTGAAACAATGCTTCCTAAAACGTATTCCAGCAGTGAAAACACACGTTTCGACAAAGGCTTTGAAGGAGCAAGCAAAAGCCTAGTGGCTGAGTGTTCCTTTTGAGAGAAAGACATGCATTTCGTCCTTCTGGAAAGAGTTTTCAGCCAGGAATTCGTATGCATTTTGTACTGTGCAGAATGTAGCTACCTGCTCGGGAGTTGTGTCATAGAAGCACCTTTCTGGAGGAGCTTATTGCAACATTCATTGTTTGGCTCAGTTCTTTAGGGTTGGTTTTGGAAGGTCTTTCAACTTTGTCCAAATCCTGCTTCGTACGAAATTTTTTCACAGCGCTGTTTCCAAGTGTCCACAAAGAGCTGGTGCTTGAAACTGTCCACATGTAAATCTCCCATACTGGTGTGCTCGTACCCCTACCTGGATTTTGGTTTCCTCTTCTTTCTTTGAAACGACAAGCCTTCTTTCTGTATGCTACACACACCTTGTAGCAGTTTCAGTTTGCAGCATGTTGGTCTCCCCAAAATGCTGAGTATTCTATGTAGAGTGTGTCATTCTACAGCACTGTATACACAACTTAGAGCTCCTTTCAAAGCAGACACACAAACACATCTTTTTGTGAAAGTCTTACTTCAGGTCCCTTGGAAAATATATGGGTTTCTTTGAGAACATGAAGTCGATTACGCTTTTGCACTCTGCAAAGAATAGAAGTGATCTTTTGTACATGCCCGTCTGAATTTCACTGCAAAATGCCCTTCTTTTCTGCTTTCTTGAACATTCCCAAAGCATCAGGTGAAAGAGCGTGTTTGAGGAAGAGTGATGCAGTGTGCGTTTTCCTGGATTTCAAGTGAATTGGGAAACATACTCCTTGTGTTTCCACATTGTCTAAGAAACAACATGAGTCTTGCAAGAGATTGAAACAATGCATCCTAAAACGTATTACCGCAGTGAAAACACACGTTTCTACCAAGACTTGGAAGGAGCAAGCGAAAGAATAGTCGCTGAGTGTTCTTTCGGAGAGAAACACAAGCATTTGTTCCTTCTGGAGTGAGTTTTCAGCCAGGAATTCATATGCATTTTGTACTGTGCAGAATGTAGCTACCTGCTCTTGAGTTGTGTCATAGAAGCACCTTTCCTGGAGGAGCTTATTGCAACATTCTTTGTTTGGCTCAGTTCTTTAGGGTTGGTTTTGGAAGGTCTTTCAACTTTGTCCAAATCCGCTTCGTATGAAATCTTTTCACAGCGCTCTTTCCAAGTGTCCACAAAGAGCTGCTCCTGGAAACTGTCCACATGCACATCTCCCATGCTGGTGTGCTCGTTTCACTACCTGGATTTTGGTTTTCTCTTCTTTCTTTGAAATGACAAGCCTTCTTTCTGCATGCTACACACACCTTGTAGCAGTTCCAGTTTGCAGCATGTTGGTGCTCCTAAAGCGCTGTGTAACCTGTGTAGAGTGTGTCACTCTCCAGCACTGAATACACAACTTAGAGCTCCTTTCACCACAGACACGCAAACACATCTTTTTGTGAAAGTCCTACTTCTTTTCACTTGGAAATGTAAGGGTTTCAACGAGAACATGAAGTCAATGATGCTTTTGCACTCTACTACCAAAAGAAATGACCTCTTCTACATGCCCGTCTGAGGTTCAGTGCAAAATGCCCTTGTTTTCTGGTTTCTTGAATGTCCTCAACACATTAGGAGAAAGAGCGTGTTTGAGCAAGAGTGATGCAGTGTGCGTTTCCCTAGATTTCAAGTGATTTGCGAAACATACTCCTTATTTTTCCACATTGTGTAAGAAACATGAGGCTTGCAAGAGATTGAAACAATGCTTCCTAAAACGTATTCCAGCAGTGAAAACACACGTTTCGACAAAGGCTTTGAAGGAGCAAGCAAAAGCCTAGTGGCTGAGTGTTCCTTTTGAGAGAAAGACATGCATTTCGTCCTTCTGGAAAGAGTTTTCAGCCAGGAATTCGTATGCATTTTGTACTGTGCAGAATGTAGCTACCTGCTCGGGAGTTGTGTCATAGAAGCACCTTTCTGGAGGAGCTTATTGCAACATTCATTGTTTGGCTCAGTTCTTTAGGGTTGGTTTTGGAAGGTCTTTCAACTTTGTCCAAATCCTGCTTCGTACGAAATTTTTTCACAGCGCTGTTTCCAAGTGTCCACAAAGAGCTGGTGCTTGAAACTGTCCACATGTACATCTCCCATACTGGTGTGCTCGTTCCCCTACCTGGATTTTGGTTTCCTCTTCTTTCTTTGAAACGACAAGCCTTCTTTCTGTATGCTACACACACCTTGTAGCAGTTTCAGTTTGCAGCATGTTGGTCTCCCCAAAATGCTGAGTATTCTATGTAGAGTGTGTCATTCTACAGCACTGAATACACAACTTAGAGCTCCTTTCAAAGCAGACACACAAACACATCTTTTTGTGAAAGTCTTACTTCAGGTCCCTTGGAAAATATATGGGTTTCTTTGAGAACATGAAGTCGATTACGCTTTTGCACTCTGCAAAGAATAGAAGTGATCTTTTGTACATGCCCGTCTGAATTTCACTGCAAAATGCCCTTCTTTTCTGCTTTCTTGAACATTCCCAAAGCATCAGGTGAAAGAGCGTGTTTGAGGAAGAGTGATGCAGTGTGCGTTTTCCTGGATTTCAAGTGAATTGGGAAACATACTCCTTGTGTTTCCACATTGTCTAAGAAACAACATGAGTCTTGCAAGAGATTGAAACAATGCATCCTAAAACGTATTACCGCAGTGAAAACACACGTTTCTACCAAGACTTGGAAGGAGCAAGCGAAAGAATAGTCGCTGAGTGTTCTTTCGGAGAGAAACACAAGCATTTGTTCCTTCTGGAGTGAGTTTTCAGCCAGGAATTCATATGCATTTTGTACTGTGCAGAATGTAGCTACCTGCTCTTGAGTTGTGTCATAGAAGCACCTTTCCTGGAGGAGCTTATTGCAACATTCTTTGTTTGGCTCAGTTCTTTAGGGTTGGTTTTGGAAGGTCTTTCAACTTTGTCCAAATCCGCTTCGTATGAAATCTTTTCACAGCGCTCTTTCCAAGTGTCCACAAAGAGCTGCTCCTGGAAACTGTCCACATGCACATCTCCCATGCTGGTGTGCTCGTTTCACTACCTGGATTTTGGTTTTCTCTTCTTTCTTTGAAATGACAAGCCTTCTTTCTGCATGCTACACACACCTTGTAGCAGTTCCAGTTTGCAGCATGTTGGTGCTCCTAAAACGCTGTGTAACCTGTGTAGAGTGTGTCACTCTCCAGCACTGAATACACAACTTAGAGCTCCTTTCACCACAGACACGCAAACACATCTTTTTGTGAAAGTCCTACTTCTTTTCACTTGGAAATGTAAGGGTTTCAACGAGAACATGAAGTCAATGATGCTTTTGCACTCTACTACCAAAAGAAATGACCTCTTCTACATGCCCGTCTGAGGTTCAGTGCAAAATGCCCTTGTTTTCTGGTTTCTTGAATGTTCTCAACACATTAGGAGAAAGAGCGTGTTTGAGCAAGAGTGATGCAGTGTGCGTTTCCCTAGATTTCAAGTGATTTGCGAAACATACTCCTTATTTTTCCACATTGTGTAAGAAACATGAGGCTTGCAAGAGATTGAAACAATGCTTCCTAAAACGTATTCCAGCAGTGAAAACACACGTTTCGACAAAGGCTTTGAAGGAGCAAGCAAAAGCCTAGTGGCTGAGTGTTCCTTTTGAGAGAAAGACATGCATTTCGTCCTTCTGGAAAGAGTTTTCAGCCAGGAATTCGTATGCATTTTGTACTGTGCAGAATGTAGCTACCTGCTCGGGAGTTGTGTCATAGAAGCACCTTTCTGGAGGAGCTTATTGCAACATTCATTGTTTGGCTCAGTTCTTTAGGGTTGGTTTTGGAAGGTCTTTCAACTTTGTCCAAATCCTGCTTCGTACGAAATTTTTTCACAGCGCTGTTTCCAAGTGTCCACAAAGAGCTGGTGCTTGAAACTGTCCACATGTACATCTCCCATACTGGTGTGCTCGTACCCCTACCTGGATTTTGGTTTCCTCTTCTTTCTTTGAAACGACAAGCCTTCTTTCTGTATGCTACACACACCTTGTAGCAGTTTCAGTTTGCAGCATGTTGGTCTCCCCAAAATGCTGAGTATTCTATGTAGAGTGTGTCATTCTACAGCACTGTATACACAACTTAGAGCTCCTTTCAAAGCAGACACACAAACACATCTTTTTGTGAAAGTCTTACTTCAGGTCCCTTGGAAAATATATGGGTTTCTTTGAGAACATGAAGTCGATTACGCTTTTGCACTCTGCAAAGAATAGAAGTGATCTTTTGTACATGCCCGTCTGAATTTCACTGCAAAATGCCCTTCTTTTCTGCTTTCTTGAACATTCCCAAAGCATCAGGTGAAAGAGCGTGTTTGAGGAAGAGTGATGCAGTGTGCGTTTTCCTGGATTTCAAGTGAATTGGGAAACATACTCCTTGTGTTTCCACATTGTCTAAGAAACAACATGAGTCTTGCAAGAGATTGAAACAATGCATCCTAAAACGTATTACCGCAGTGAAAACACACGTTTCTACCAAGACTTGGAAGGAGCAAGCGAAAGAATAGTCGCTGAGTGTTCTTTCGGAGAGAAACACAAGCATTTGTTCCTTCTGGAGTGAGTTTTCAGCCAGGAATTCATATGCATTTTGTACTGTGCAGAATGTAGCTACCTGCTCTTGAGTTGTGTCATAGAAGCACCTTTCCTGGAGGAGCTTATTGCAACATTCTTTGTTTGGCTCAGTTCTTTAGGGTTGGTTTTGGAAGGTCTTTCAACTTTGTCCAAATCCGCTTCGTATGAAATCTTTTCACAGCGCTCTTTCCAAGTGTCCACAAAGAGCTGCTCCTGGAAACTGTCCACATGCACATCTCCCATGCTGGTGTGCTCGTTTCACTACCTGGATTTTGGTTTTCTCTTCTTTCTTTGAAATGACAAGCCTTCTTTCTGCATGCTACACACACCTTGTAGCAGTTCCAGTTTGCAGCATGTTGGTGCTCCTAAAACGCTGTGTAACCTGTGTAGAGTGTGTCACTCTCCAGCACTGAATACACAACTTAGAGCTCCTTTCACCACAGACACGCAAACACATCTTTTTGTGAAAGTCCTACTTCTTTTCACTTGGAAATGTAAGGGTTTCAACGAGAACATGAAGTCAATGATGCTTTTGCACTCTACTACCAAAAGAAATGACCTCTTCTACATGCCCGTCTGAGGTTCAGTGCAAAATGCCCTTGTTTTCTGGTTTCTTGAATGTTCTCAACACATTAGGAGAAAGAGCGTGTTTGAGCAAGAGTGATGCAGTGTGCGTTTCCCTAGATTTCAAGTGATTTGCGAAACATACTCCTTATTTTTCCACATTGTGTAAGAAACATGAGGCTTGCAAGAGATTGAAACAATGCTTCCTAAAACGTATTCCAGCAGTGAAAACACACGTTTCGACAAAGGCTTTGAAGGAGCAAGCAAAAGCCTAGTGGCTGAGTGTTCCTTTTGAGAGAAAGACATGCATTTCGTCCTTCTGGAAAGAGTTTTCAGCCAGGAATTCGTATGCATTTTGTACTGTGCAGAATGTAGCTACCTGCTCGGGAGTTGTGTCATACAAGCACCTTTCTGGAGGAGCTTATTGCAACATTCATTGTTTGGCTCAGTTCTTTAGGGTTGGTTTTGGAAGGTCTTTCAACTTTGTCCAAATCCTGCTTCGTACGAAATTTTTTCACAGCGCTGTTTCCAAGTGTCCACAAAGAGCTGGTGCTTGAAACTGTCCACATGTACATCTCCCTTACTGGTGTGCTCGTTCCCCTACCTGGATTTTGGTTTCCTCTTCTTTCTTTGAAACGACAAGCCTTCTTTCTGTATGCTACACACACCTTGTAGCAGTTTCAGTTTGCAGCATGTTGGTCTCCCCAAAATGCTGAGTATTCTATGTAGAGTGTGTCATTCTACAGCACTGAATACACAACTTAGAGCTCCTTTCAAAGCAGACACACAAACACATCTTTTTGTGAAAGTCTTACTTCAGGTCCCTTGGAAAATATATGGGTTTCCTTGAGAACATGAAGTCGATTACGCTTTTGCACTCTGCAAAGAATAGAAGTGATCTTTTGTACATGCCCGTCTGAATTTCACTGCAAAATGCCCTTCTTTTCTGCTTTCTTGAACATTCCCAAAGCATCAGGTGAAAGAGCGTGTTTGAGGAAGAGTGATGCAGTGTGCGTTTTCCTGGATTTCAAGTGAATTGGGAAACATACTCCTTGTGTTTCCACATTGTCTAAGAAACAACATGAGTCTTGCAAGAGATTGAAACAATGCATCCTAAAACGTATTACCGCAGTGAAAACACACGTTTCTACCAAGACTTGGAAGGAGCAAGCGAAAGAATAGTCGCTGAGTGTTCTTTCGGAGAGAAACACAAGCATTTGTTCCTTCTGGAGTGAGTTTTCAGCCAGGAATTCATATGCGTTTTGTACTGTGCAGAATGTAGCTACCTGCTCTTGAGTTGTGTCATAGAAGCACCTTTCCTGGAGGAGCTTATTGCAACATTCTTTGTTTGGCTAAGTTCTTTAGGGTTGGTTTTGGAAGGTCTTTCAACTTTGTCCAAATCCGCTTCGTATGAAATCTTTTCACAGCGCTCTTTCCAAGTGTCCACAAAGAGCTGCTCCTGGAAACTGTCCACATGCACATCTCCCATGCTGGTGTGCTCGTTTCACTACCTGGATTTTGGTTTTCTCTTCTTTCTTTGAAATGACAAGCCTTCTTTCTGCATGCTACACACACCTTGTAGCAGTTCCAGTTTGCAGCATGTTGGTGCTCCTAAAGCGCTGTGTAACCTGTGTAGAGTGTGTCACCCTCCAGCACTGAATACACAACTTAGAGCTCCTTTCACCACAGACACGCAAACACATCTTTTTGTGAAAGTCCTACTTCTTTTCACTTGGAAATGTAAGGGTTTCAACGAGAACATGAAGTCAATGATGCTTTTGCACTCTACTACCAAACGAAATGACCTCTTCTACATGCCCGTCTGAGGTTCAGTGCAAAATGCCCTTGTTTTCTGGTTTCTTGAATGTTCTCAACACATTAGGAGAAAGAGCGTGTTTGAGCAAGAGTGATGCAGTGTGCGTTTCCCTAGATTTCAAGTGATTTGCGAAACATACTCCTTATTTTTCCACATTGTGTAAGAAACATGAGGCTTGCAAGAGATTGAAACAATGCTTCCTAAAACGTATTCCAGCAGTGAAAACACACGTTTCGACAAAGACTTTGAAGGAGCAAGCAAAAGCCTAGTGGCTGAGTGTTCCTTTTGAGAGAAAGACATGCATTTCGTCCTTCTGGAATGAGTTTTCAGCCAGGAATTCGTATGCATTTTGTACTGTGCAGAAAGTAGCTACCTGCTCGGGAGTTGTGTCATAGAAGCACCTTTCTGGAGGAGCTTATTGCAACATTCATTGTTTGGCTCAGTTCTTTAGGGTTGGTTTTGGAAGGTCTTTCAACTTTGTCCAAATCCTGCTTCGTACGAAATTTTTTCACAGCGCTGTTTCCAAGTGTCCACAAAGAGCTGGTGCTTGAAACTGTCCACATGTACATCTCCCATACTGGTGTGCTCGTTCCCCTACCTGGATTTTGGTTTCCTCTTCTTTCTTTGAAACGACAAGCCTTCTTTCTGTATGCTACACACACCTTGTAGCAGTTTCAGTTTGCAGCATGTTGGTCTCCCCAAAATGCTGAGTATTCTATGTAGAGTGTGTCATTCTACAGCACTGAATACACAACTTAGAGCTCCTTTCAAAGCAGACACACAAACACATCTTTTTGTGAAAGTCTTACTTCAGGTCCCTTGGAAAATATATGGGTTTCTTTGAGAACATGAAGTCGATTACGCTTTTGCACTCTGCAAAGAATAGAAGTGATCTTTTGTACATGCCCGTCTGAATTTCACTGCAAAATGCCCTTCTTTTCTGCTTTCTTGAACATTCCCAAAGCATCAGGTGAAAGAGCGTGTTTGAGGAAGAGTGATGCCGTGTGCGTTTTCCTGGCTTTCAAGTGAACTGGGAAACATACTCCTTGTGTTTCCACATTGTCTAAGAAACAACATGAGTCTTGCAAGAGATTGAAACAATGCATCCTAAAACGTATTACCGCAGTGAAAACACACGTTTCTACCAAGACTTGGAAGGAGCAAGCGAAAGAATAGTCGCTGAGTGTTCTTTCGGAGAGAAACACAAGCATTTGTTCCTTCTGGAGTGAGTTTTCAGCCAGGAATTCATATGCGTTTTGTACTGTGCAGAATGTAGCTACCTGCTCTTGAGTTGTGTCATAGAAGCACCTTTCCTGGAGGAGCTTATTGCAACATTCTTTGTTTGGCTAAGTTCTTTAGGGTTGGTTTTGGAAGGTCTTTCAACTTTGTCCAAATCCGCTTCGTATGAAATCTTTTCACAGCGCTCTTTCCAAGTGTCCACAAAGAGCTGCTCCTGGAAACTGTCCACATGCACATCTCCCATGCTGGTGTGCTCGTTTCACTACCTGGATTTTGGTTTTCTCTTCTTTCTTTGAAATGACAAGCCTTCTTTCTGCATGCTACACACACCTTTTAGCAGTTCCAGTTTGCAGCATGTTGGTGCTCCTAAAGCGCTGTGTAACCTGTGTAGAGTGTGTCACCCTCCAGCACTGAATACACAACTTAGAGCTCCTTTCACCACAGACACGCAAACACATCTTTTTGTGAAAGTCCTACTTCTTTTCACTTGGAAATGTAAGGGTTTCAACGAGAACATGAAGTCAATGATGCTTTTGCACTCTACTACCAAAAGAAATGACCTCTTCTACATGCCCGTCTGAGGTTCAGTGCAAAATGCCCTTGTTTTCTGGTTTCTTGAATGTTCTCAACACATTAGGAGAAAGAGCGTGTTTGAGCAAGAGTGATGCAGTGTGCGTTTCCCTAGATTTCAAGTGATTTGCGAAACATACTCCTTATTTTTCCACATTGTGTAAGAAACATGAGGCTTGCAAGAGATTGAAACAATGCTTCCTAAAACGTATTCCAGCAGTGAAAACACACGTTTCGACAAAGGCTTTGAAGGAGCAAGCAAAAGCCTAGTGGCTGAGTGTTCCTTTTGAGAGAAAGACATGCATTTCGTCCTTCTGGAAAGAGTTTTCAGCCAGGAATTCGTATGCATTTTGTACTGTGCAGAATGTAGCTACCTGCTCGGGAGTTGTGTCATACAAGCACCTTTCTGGAGGAGCTTATTGCAACATTCATTGTTTGGCTCAGTTCTTTAGGGTTGGTTTTGGAAGGTCTTTCAACTTTGTCCAAATCCTGCTTCGTACGAAATTTTTTCACAGCGCTGTTTCCAAGTGTCCACAAAGAGCTGGTGCTTGAAACTGTCCACATGTACATCTCCCATACTGGTGTGCTCGTTCCCCTACCTGGATTTTGGTTTCCTCTTCTTTCTTTGAAACGACAAGCCTTCTTTCTGTATGCTACACACACCTTGTAGCAGTTTCAGTTTGCAGCATGTTGGTCTCCCCAAAATGCTGAGTATTCTATGTAGAGTGTGTCATTCTACAGCACTGAATACACAACTTAGAGCTCCTTTCAAAGCAGACACACAAACACAGCTTTTTGTGAAAGTCTTACTTCAGGTCCCTTGGAAAATATATGGGTTTCTTTGAGAACATGAAGTCGATTACGCTTTTGCACTCTGCAAAGAATAGAAGTGATCTTTTGTACATGCCCGTCTGAATTTCACTGCAAAATGCCCTTCTTTTCTGCTTTCTTGAACATTCCCAAAGCATCAGGTGAAAGAGCGTGTTTGAGGAAGAGTGATGCAGTGTGCGTTTTCCTGGATTTCAAGTGAATTGGGAAACATACTCCTTGTGTTTCCACATTGTCTAAGAAACAACATGAGTCTTGCAAGAGATTGAAACAATGCATCCTAAAACGTATTACCGCAGTGAAAACACACGTTTCTACCAAGACTTGGAAGGAGCAAGCGAAAGAATAGTCGCTGAGTGTTCTTTCGGAGAGAAACACAAGCATTTGTTCCTTCTGGAGTGAGTTTTCAGCCAGGAATTCATATGCATTTTGTACTGTGCAGAATGTAGCTACCTGCTCTTGAGTTGTGTCATAGAAGCACCTTTCCTGGAGGAGCTTATTGCAACATTCTTTGTTTGGCTCAGTTCTTTAGGGTTGGTTTTGGAAGGTCTTTCAACTTTGTCCAAATCCGCTTCGTATGAAATCTTTTCACAGCGCTCTTTCCAAGTGTCCACAAAGAGCTGCTCCTGGAAACTGTCCACATGCACATCTCCCATGCTGGTGTGCTCGTTTCACTACCTGGATTTTGGTTTTCTCTTCTTTCTTTGAAATGACAAGCCTTCTTTCTGCATGCTACACACACCTTGTAGCAGTTCCAGTTTGCAGCATGTTGGTGCTCCTAAAACGCTGTGTAACCTGTGTAGAGTGTGTCACTCTCCAGCACTGAATACACAACTTAGAGCTCCTTTCACCACAGACACGCAAACACATCTTTTTGTGAAAGTCCTACTTCTTTTCACTTGGAAATGTAAGGGTTTCAACGAGAACATGAAGTCAATGATGCTTTTGCACTCTACTACCAAAAGAAATGACCTCTTCTACATGCCCGCCTGAGGTTCAGTGCAAAATGCCCTTGTTTTCTGGTTTCTTGAATGTCCTCAACACATTAGGAGAAAGAGCGTGTTTGAGCAAGAGTGATGCAGTGTGCGTTTCCCTAGATTTCAAGTGATTTGCGAAACATACTCCTTATTTTTCCACATTGTGTAAGAAACATGAGGCTTGCAAGAGATTGAAACAATGCTTCCTAAAACGTATTCCAGCAGTGAAAACACACGTTTCGACAAAGGCTTTGAAGGAGCAAGCAAAAGCCTAGTGGCTGAGTGTTCCTTTTGAGAGAAAGACATGCATTTCGTCCTTCTGGAAAGAGTTTTCAGCCAGGAATTCGTATGCATTTTGTACTGTGCAGAATGTAGCTACCTGCTCGGGAGTTGTGTCATAGAAGCACCTTTCTGGAGGAGCTTATTGCAACATTCATTGTTTGGCTCAGTTCTTTAGGGTTGGTTTTGGAAGGTCTTTCAACTTTGTCCAAATCCTGCTTCGTACGAAATTTTTTCACAGCGCTGTTTCCAAGTGTCCACAAAGAGCTGGTGCTTGAAACTGTCCACATGTACATCTCCCATACTGGTGTGCTCGTTCCCCTACCTGGATTTTGGTTTCCTCTTCTTTCTTTGAAACGACAAGCCTTCTTTCTGTATGCTACACACACCTTGTAGCAGTTTCAGTTTGCAGCATGTTGGTCTCCCCAAAATGCTGAGTATTCTATGTAGAGTGTGTCATTCTACAGCACTGAATACACAACTTAGAGCTCCTTTCAAAGCAGACACACAAACACATCTTTTTGTGAAAGTCTTACTTCAGGTCCCTTGGAAAATATATGGGTTTCTTTGAGAACATGAAGTCGATTACGCTTTTGCACTCTGCAAAGAATAGAAGTGATCTTTTGTACATGCCCGTCTGAATTTCACTGCAAAATGCCCTTCTTTTCTGCTTTCTTGAACATTCCCAAAGCATCAGGTGAAAGAGCGTGTTTGAGGAAGAGTGATGCAGTGTGCGTTTTCCTGGATTTCAAGTGAATTGGGAAACATACTCCTTGTGTTTCCACATTGTCTAAGAAACAACATGAGTCTTGCAAGAGATTGAAACAATGCATCCTAAAACGTATTACCGCAGTGAAAACACACGTTTCTACCAAGACTTGGAAGGAGCAAGCGAAAGAATAGTCGCTGAGTGTTCTTTCGGAGAGAAACACAAGCATTTGTTCCTTCTGGAGTGAGTTTTCAGCCAGGAATTCATATGCATTTTGTACTGTGCAGAATGTAGCTACCTGCTCTTGAGTTGTGTCATAGAAGCACCTTTCCTGGAGGAGCTTATTGCAACATTCTTTGTTTGGCTAAGTTCTTTAGGGTTGGTTTTGGAAGGTCTTTCAACTTTGTCCAAATCCGCTTCGTATGAAATCTTTTCACAGCGCTCTTTCCAAGTGTCCACAAAGAGCTGCTCCTGGAAACTGTCCACATGCACATCTCCCATGCTGGTGTGCTCGTTTCACTACCTGGATTTTGGTTTTCTCTTCTTTCTTTGAAATGACAAGCCTTCTTTCTGCATGCTACACACACCTTGTAGCAGTTCCAGTTTGCAGCATGTTGGTGCTCCTAAAACGCTGTGTAACCTGTGTAGAGTGTGTCACTCTCCAGCACTGAATACACAACTTAGAGCTCCTTTCACCACAGACACGCAAACACATCTTTTTGTGAAAGTCCTACTTCTTTTCACTTGGAAATGTAAGGGTTTCAACGAGAACATGAAGTCAATGATGCTTTTGCACTCTACTACCAAAAGAAATGACCTCTTCTACATGCCCGCCTGAGGTTCAGTGCAAAATGCCCTTGTTTTCTGGTTTCTTGAATGTCCTCAACACATTAGGAGAAAGAGCGTGTTTGAGCAAGAGTGATGCAGTGTGCGTTTCCCTAGATTTCAAGTGATTTGCGAAACATACTCCTTATTTTTCCACATTGTGTAAGAAACATGAGGCTTGCAAGAGATTGAAACAATGCTTCCTAAAACGTATTCCAGCAGTGAAAACACACGTTTCGACAAAGGCTTTGAAGGAGCAAGCAAAAGCCTAGTGGCTGAGTGTTCCTTTTGAGAGAAAGACATGCATTTCGTCCTTCTGGAAAGAGTTTTCAGCCAGGAATTCGTATGCATTTTGTACTGTGCAGAATGTAGCTACCTGCTCGGGAGTTGTGTCATAGAAGCACCTTTCTGGAGGAGCTTATTGCAACATTCATTGTTTGGCTCAGTTCTTTAGGGTTGGTTTTGGAAGGTCTTTCAACTTTGTCCAAATCCTGCTTCGTACGAAATTTTTTCACAGCGCTGTTTCCAAGTGTCCACAAAGAGCTGGTGCTTGAAACTGTCCACATGTACATCTCCCATACTGGTGTGCTCGTTCCCCTACCTGGATTTTGGTTTCGTCTTCTTTCTTTGAAACGACAAGCCTTCTTTCTGTATGCTACACACACCTTGTAGCAGTTTCAGTTTGCAGCATGTTGGTCTCCCCAAAATGCTGAGTATTCTATGTAGAGTGTGTCATTCTACAGCACTGAATACACAACTTAGAGCTCCTTTCAAAGCAGACACACAAACACATCTTTTTGTGAAAGTCTTACTTCAGGTCCCTTGGAAAATATATGGGTTTCTTTGAGAACATGAAGTCGATTACGCTTTTGCACTCTGCAAAGAATAGAAGTGATCTTTTGTACATGCCCGTCTGAATTTCACTGCAAAATGCCCTTCTTTTCTGCTTTCTTGAACATTCCCAAAGCATCAGGTGAAAGAGCGTGTTTGAGGAAGAGTGATGCAGTGTGCGTTTTCCTGGATTTCAAGTGAATTGGGAAACATACTCCTTGTGTTTCCACATTGTCTAAGAAACAACATGAGTCTTGCAAGAGATTGAAACAATGCATCCTAAAACGTATTACCGCAGTGAAAACACACGTTTCTACCAAGACTTGGAAGGAGCAAGCGAAAGAATAGTCGCTGAGTGTTCTTTCGGAGAGAAACACAAGCATTTGTTCCTTCTGGAGTGAGTTTTCAGCCAGGAATTCATATGCATTTTGTACTGTGCAGAATGTAGCTACCTGCTCTTGAGTTGTGTCATAGAAGCACCTTTCCTGGAGGAGCTTATTGCAACATTCTTTGTTTGGCTCAGTTCTTTAGGGTTGGTTTTGGAAGGTCTTTCAACTTTGTCCAAATCCGCTTCGTATGAAATCTTTTCACAGCGCTCTTTCCAAGTGTCCACAAAGAGCTGCTCCTGGAAACTGTCCACATGCACATCTCCCATGCTGGTGTGCTCGTTTCACTACCTGGATTTTGGTTTTCTCTTCTTTCTTTGAAATGACAAGCCTTCTTTCTGCATGCTACACACACCTTGTAGCAGTTCCAGTTTGCAGCATGTTGGTGCTCCTAAAACGCTGTGTAACCTGTGTAGAGTGTGTCACTCTCCAGCACTGAATACACAACTTAGAGCTCCTTTCACCACAGACACGCAAACACATCTTTTTGTGAAAGTCCTACTTCTTTTCACTTGGAAATGTAAGGGTTTCAACGAGAACATGAAGTCAATGATGCTTTTGCACTCTACTACCAAAAGAAATGACCTCTTCTACATGCCCGTCTGAGGTTCAGTGCAAAATGCCCTTGTTTTCTGGTTTCTTGAATGTTCTCAACACATTAGGAGAAAGAGCGTGTTTGAGCAAGAGTGATGCAGTGTGCGTTTCCCTAGATTTCAAGTGATTTGCGAAACATACTCCTTATTTTTCCACATTGTGTAAGAAACATGAGGCTTGCAAGAGATTGAAACAATGCTTCCTAAAACGTATTCCAGCAGTGAAAACACACGTTTCGACAAAGGCTTTGAAGGAGCAAGCAAAAGCCTAGTGGCTGAGTGTTCCTTTTGAGAGAAAGACATGCATTTCGTCCTTCTGGAAAGAGTTTTCAGCCAGGAATTCGTATGCATTTTGTACTGTGCAGAATGTAGCTACCTGCTCGGGAGTTGTGTCATAGAAGCACCTTTCTGGAGGAGCTTATTGCAACATTCATTGTTTGGCTCAGTTCTTTAGGGTTGGTTTTGGAAGGTCTTTCAACTTTGTCCAAATCCTGCTTCGTACGAAATTTTTTCACAGCGCTGTTTCCAAGTGTCCACAAAGAGCTGGTGCTTGAAACTGTCCACATGTACATCTCCCATACTGGTGTGCTCGTTCCCCTACCTGGATTTTGGTTTCGTCTTCTTTCTTTGAAACGACAAGCCTTCTTTCTGTATGCTACACACACCTTGTAGCAGTTTCAGTTTGCAGCATGTTGGTCTCCCCAAAATGCTGAGTATTCTATGTAGAGTGTGTCATTCTACAGCACTGAATACACAACTTAGAGCTCCTTTCAAAGCAGACACACAAACACATCTTTTTGTGAAAGTCTTACTTCAGGTCCCTTGGAAAATATATGGGTTTCTTTGAGAACATGAAGTCGATTACGCTTTTGCACTCTGCAAAGAATAGAAGTGATCTTTTGTACATGCCCGTCTGAATTTCACTGCAAAATGCCCTTCTTTTCTGCTTTCTTGAACATTCCCAAAGCATCAGGTGAAAGAGCGTGTTTGAGGAAGAGTGATGCAGTGTGCGTTTTCCTGGATTTCAAGTGAATTGGGAAACATACTCCTTGTGTTTCCACATTGTCTAAGAAACAACATGAGTCTTGCAAGAGATTGAAACAATGCATCCTAAAACGTATTACCGCAGTGAAAACACACGTTTCTACCAAGACTTGGAAGGAGCAAGCGAAAGAATAGTCGCTGAGTGTTCTTTCGGAGAGAAACACAAGCATTTGTTCCTTCTGGAGTGAGTTTTCAGCCAGGAATTCATATGCATTTTGTACTGTGCAGAATGTAGCTACCTGCTCTTGAGTTGTGTCATAGAAGCACCTTTCCTGGAGGAGCTTATTGCAACATTCTTTGTTTGGCTCAGTTCTTTAGGGTTGGTTTTGGAAGGTCTTTCAACTTTGTCCAAATCCGCTTCGTATGAAATCTTTTCACAGCGCTCTTTCCAAGTGTCCACAAAGAGCTGCTCCTGGAAACTGTCCACATGCACATCTCCCATGCTGGTGTGCTCGTTTCACTACCTGGATTTTGGTTTTCTCTTCTTTCTTTGAAATGACAAGCCTTCTTTCTGCATGCTACACACACCTTGTAGCAGTTCCAGTTTGCAGCATGTTGGTGCTCCTAAAACGCTGTGTAACCTGTGTAGAGTGTGTCACTCTCCAGCACTGAATACACAACTTAGAGCTCCTTTCACCACAGACACGCAAACACATCTTTTTGTGAAAGTCCTACTTCTTTTCACTTGGAAATGTAAGGGTTTCAACGAGAACATGAAGTCAATGATGCTTTTGCACTCTACTACCAAAAGAAATGACCTCTTCTACATGCCCGTCTGAGGTTCAGTGCAAAATGCCCTTGTTTTCTGGTTTCTTGAATGTTCTCAACACATTAGGAGAAAGAGCGTGTTTGAGCAAGAGTGATGCAGTGTGCGTTTCCCTAGATTTCAAGTGATTTGCGAAACATACTCCTTATTTTTCCACATTGTGTAAGAAACATGAGGCTTGCAAGAGATTGAAACAATGCTTCCT
The DNA here is from genome assembly GCF_054644295.1 of Miniopterus natalensis. Taxonomy (NCBI): domain Eukaryota; kingdom Metazoa; phylum Chordata; class Mammalia; order Chiroptera; family Miniopteridae; genus Miniopterus; species Miniopterus natalensis. Next base: position 45,072 of record NW_028270009.1, on the reverse strand, counting down.
AAAACGTATTCCAGCAGTGAAAACACACGTTTCGACAAAGGCTTTGAAGGAGCAAGCAAAAGCCTAGTGGCTGAGTGTTCCTTTTGAGAGAAAGACATGCATTTCGTCCTTCTGGAAAGAGTTTTCAGCCAGGAATTCGTATGCATTTTGTACTGTGCAGAATGTAGCTACCTGCTCGGGAGTTGTGTCATAGAAGCACCTTTCTGGAGGAGCTTATTGCAACATTCATTGTTTGGCTCAGTTCTTTAGGGTTGGTTTTGGAAGGTCTTTCAACTTTGTCCAAATCCTGCTTCGTACGAAATTTTTTCACAGCGCTGTTTCCAAGTGTCCACAAAGAGCTGGTGCTTGAAACTGTCCACATGTAAATCTCCCATACTGGTGTGCTCGTACCCCTACCTGGATTTTGGTTTCCTCTTCTTTCTTTGAAACGACAAGCCTTCTTTCTGTATGCTACACACACCTTGTAGCAGTTTCAGTTTGCAGCATGTTGGTCTCCCCAAAATGCTGAGTATTCTATGTAGAGTGTGTCATTCTACAGCACTGTATACACAACTTAGAGCTCCTTTCAAAGCAGACACACAAACACATCTTTTTGTGAAAGTCTTACTTCAGGTCCCTTGGAAAATATATGGGTTTCTTTGAGAACATGAAGTCGATTACGCTTTTGCACTCTGCAAAGAATAGAAGTGATCTTTTGTACATGCCCGTCTGAATTTCACTGCAAAATGCCCTTCTTTTCTGCTTTCTTGAACATTCCCAAAGCATCAGGTGAAAGAGCGTGTTTGAGGAAGAGTGATGCAGTGTGCGTTTTCCTGGATTTCAAGTGAATTGGGAAACATACTCCTTGTGTTTCCACATTGTCTAAGAAACAACATGAGTCTTGCAAGAGATTGAAACAATGCATCCTAAAACGTATTACCGCAGTGAAAACACACGTTTCTACCAAGACTTGGAAGGAGCAAGCGAAAGAATAGTCGCTGAGTGTTCTTTCGGAGAGAAACACAAGCATTTGTTCCTTCTGGAGTGAGTTTTCAGCCAGGAATTCATATGCATTTTGTACTGTGCAGAATGTAGCTACCTGCTCTTGAGTTGTGTCATAGAAGCACCTTTCCTGGAGGAGCTTATTGCAACATTCTTTGTTTGGCTCAGTTCTTTAGGGTTGGTTTTGGAAGGTCTTTCAACTTTGTCCAAATCCGCTTCGTATGAAATCTTTTCACAGCGCTCTTTCCAAGTGTCCACAAAGAGCTGCTCCTGGAAACTGTCCACATGCACATCTCCCATGCTGGTGTGCTCGTTTCACTACCTGGATTTTGGTTTTCTCTTCTTTCTTTGAAATGACAAGCCTTCTTTCTGCATGCTACACACACCTTGTAGCAGTTCCAGTTTGCAGCATGTTGGTGCTCCTAAAACGCTGTGTAACCTGTGTAGAGTGTGTCACTCTCCAGCACTGAATACACAACTTAGAGCTCCTTTCACCACAGACACGCAAACACATCTTTTTGTGAAAGTCCTACTTCTTTTCACTTGGAAATGTAAGGGTTTCAACGAGAACATGAAGTCAATGATGCTTTTGCACTCTACTACCAAAAGAAATGACCTCTTCTACATGCCCGTCTGAGGTTCAGTGCAAAATGCCCTTGTTTTCTGGTTTCTTGAATGTTCTCAACACATTAGGAGAAAGAGCGTGTTTGAGCAAGAGTGATGCAGTGTGCGTTTCCCTAGATTTCAAGTGATTTGCGAAACATACTCCTTATTTTTCCACATTGTGTAAGAAACATGAGGCTTGCAAGAGATTGAAACAATGCTTCCTAAAACGTATTCCAGCAGTGAAAACACACGTTTCGACAAAGGCTTTGAAGGAGCAAGCAAAAGCCTAGTGGCTGAGTGTTCCTTTTGAGAGAAAGACATGCATTTCGTCCTTCTGGAAAGAGTTTTCAGCCAGGAATTCGTATGCATTTTGTACTGTGCAGAATGTAGCTACCTGCTCGGGAGTTGTGTCATAGAAGCACCTTTCTGGAGGAGCTTATTGCAACATTCATTGTTTGGCTCAGTTCTTTAGGGTTGGTTTTGGAAGGTCTTTCAACTTTGTCCAAATCCTGCTTCGTACGAAATTTTTTCACAGCGCTGTTTCCAAGTGTCCACAAAGAGCTGGTGCTTGAAACTGTCCACATGTACATCTCCCATACTGGTGTGCTCGTTCCCCTACCTGGATTTTGGTTTCCTCTTCTTTCTTTGAAACGACAAGCCTTCTTTCTGTATGCTACACACACCTTGTAGCAGTTTCAGTTTGCAGCATGTTGGTCTCCCCAAAATGCTGAGTATTCTATGTAGAGTGTGTCATTCTACAGCACTGAATACACAACTTAGAGCTCCTTTCAAAGCAGACACACAAACACATCTTTTTGTGAAAGTCTTACTTCAGGTCCCTTGGAAAATATATGGGTTTCTTTGAGAACATGAAGTCGATTACGCTTTTGCACTCTGCAAAGAATAGAAGTGATCTTTTGTACATGCCCGTCTGAATTTCACTGCAAAATGCCCTTCTTTTCTGCTTTCTTGAACATTCCCAAAGCATCAGGTGAAAGAGCGTGTTTGAGGAAGAGTGATGCAGTGTGCGTTTTCCTGGATTTCAAGTGAATTGGGAAACATACTCCTTGTGTTTCCACATTGTCTAAGAAACAACATGAGTCTTGCAAGAGATTGAAACAATGCATCCTAAAACGTATTACCGCAGTGAAAACACACGTTTCTACCAAGACTTGGAAGGAGCAAGCGAAAGAATAGTCGCTGAGTGTTCTTTCGGAGAGAAACACAAGCATTTGTTCCTTCTGGAGTGAGTTTTCAGCCAGGAATTCATATGCATTTTGTACTGTGCAGAATGTAGCTACCTGCTCTTGAGTTGTGTCATAGAAGCACCTTTCCTGGAGGAGCTTATTGCAACATTCTTTGTTTGGCTCAGTTCTTTAGGGTTGGTTTTGGAAGGTCTTTCAACTTTGTCCAAATCCGCTTCGTATGAAATCTTTTCACAGCGCTCTTTCCAAGTGTCCACAAAGAGCTGCTCCTGGAAACTGTCCACATGCACATCTCCCATGCTGGTGTGCTCGTTTCACTACCTGGATTTTGGTTTTCTCTTCTTTCTTTGAAATGACAAGCCTTCTTTCTGCATGCTACACACACCTTGTAGCAGTTCCAGTTTGCAGCATGTTGGTGCTCCTAAAACGCTGTGTAACCTGTGTAGAGTGTGTCACTCTCCAGCACTGAATACACAACTTAGAGCTCCTTTCACCACAGACACGCAAACACATCTTTTTGTGAAAGTCCTACTTCTTTTCACTTGGAAATGTAAGGGTTTCAACGAGAACATGAAGTCAATGATGCTTTTGCACTCTACTACCAAAAGAAATGACCTCTTCTACATGCCCGTCTGAGGTTCAGTGCAAAATGCCCTTGTTTTCTGGTTTCTTGAATGTTCTCAACACATTAGGAGAAAGAGCGTGTTTGAGCAAGAGTGATGCAGTGTGCGTTTCCCTAGATTTCAAGTGATTTGCGAAACATACTCCTTATTTTTCCACATTGTGTAAGAAACATGAGGCTTGCAAGAGATTGAAACAATGCTTCCTAAAACGTATTCCAGCAGTGAAAACACACGTTTCGACAAAGGCTTTGAAGGAGCAAGCAAAAGCCTAGTGGCTGAGTGTTCCTTTTGAGAGAAAGACATGCATTTCGTCCTTCTGGAAAGAGTTTTCAGCCAGGAATTCGTATGCATTTTGTACTGTGCAGAATGTAGCTACCTGCTCGGGAGTTGTGTCATAGAAGCACCTTTCTGGAGGAGCTTATTGCAACATTCATTGTTTGGCTCAGTTCTTTAGGGTTGGTTTTGGAAGGTCTTTCAACTTTGTCCAAATCCTGCTTCGTACGAAATTTTTTCACAGCGCTGTTTCCAAGTGTCCACAAAGAGCTGGTGCTTGAAACTGTCCACATGTACATCTCCCATACTGGTGTGCTCGTACCCCTACCTGGATTTTGGTTTCCTCTTCTTTCTTTGAAACGACAAGCCTTCTTTCTGTATGCTACACACACCTTGTAGCAGTTTCAGTTTGCAGCATGTTGGTCTCCCCAAAATGCTGAGTATTCTATGTAGAGTGTGTCATTCTACAGCACTGTATACACAACTTAGAGCTCCTTTCAAAGCAGACACACAAACACATCTTTTTGTGAAAGTCTTACTTCAGGTCCCTTGGAAAATATATGGGTTTCTTTGAGAACATGAAGTCGATTACGCTTTTGCACTCTGCAAAGAATAGAAGTGATCTTTTGTACATGCCCGTCTGAATTTCACTGCAAAATGCCCTTCTTTTCTGCTTTCTTGAACATTCCCAAAGCATCAGGTGAAAGAGCGTGTTTGAGGAAGAGTGATGCAGTGTGCGTTTTCCTGGATTTCAAGTGAATTGGGAAACATACTCCTTGTGTTTCCACATTGTCTAAGAAACAACATGAGTCTTGCAAGAGATTGAAACAATGCATCCTAAAACGTATTACCGCAGTGAAAACACACGTTTCTACCAAGACTTGGAAGGAGCAAGCGAAAGAATAGTCGCTGAGTGTTCTTTCGGAGAGAAACACAAGCATTTGTTCCTTCTGGAGTGAGTTTTCAGCCAGGAATTCATATGCATTTTGTACTGTGCAGAATGTAGCTACCTGCTCTTGAGTTGTGTCATAGAAGCACCTTTCCTGGAGGAGCTTATTGCAACATTCTTTGTTTGGCTCAGTTCTTTAGGGTTGGTTTTGGAAGGTCTTTCAACTTTGTCCAAATCCGCTTCGTATGAAATCTTTTCACAGCGCTCTTTCCAAGTGTCCACAAAGAGCTGCTCCTGGAAACTGTCCACATGCACATCTCCCATGCTGGTGTGCTCGTTTCACTACCTGGATTTTGGTTTTCTCTTCTTTCTTTGAAATGACAAGCCTTCTTTCTGCATGCTACACACACCTTGTAGCAGTTCCAGTTTGCAGCATGTTGGTGCTCCTAAAACGCTGTGTAACCTGTGTAGAGTGTGTCACTCTCCAGCACTGAATACACAACTTAGAGCTCCTTTCACCACAGACACGCAAACACATCTTTTTGTGAAAGTCCTACTTCTTTTCACTTGGAAATGTAAGGGTTTCAACGAGAACATGAAGTCAATGATGCTTTTGCACTCTACTACCAAAAGAAATGACCTCTTCTACATGCCCGTCTGAGGTTCAGTGCAAAATGCCCTTGTTTTCTGGTTTCTTGAATGTTCTCAACACATTAGGAGAAAGAGCGTGTTTGAGCAAGAGTGATGCAGTGTGCGTTTCCCTAGATTTCAAGTGATTTGCGAAACATACTCCTTATTTTTCCACATTGTGTAAGAAACATGAGGCTTGCAAGAGATTGAAACAATGCTTCCTAAAACGTATTCCAGCAGTGAAAACACACGTTTCGACAAAGGCTTTGAAGGAGCAAGCAAAAGCCTAGTGGCTGAGTGTTCCTTTTGAGAGAAAGACATGCATTTCGTCCTTCTGGAAAGAGTTTTCAGCCAGGAATTCGTATGCATTTTGTACTGTGCAGAATGTAGCTACCTGCTCGGGAGTTGTGTCATAGAAGCACCTTTCTGGAGGAGCTTATTGCAACATTCATTGTTTGGCTCAGTTCTTTAGGGTTGGTTTTGGAAGGTCTTTCAACTTTGTCCAAATCCTGCTTCGTACGAAATTTTTTCACAGCGCTGTTTCCAAGTGTCCACAAAGAGCTGGTGCTTGAAACTGTCCACATGTACATCTCCCATACTGGTGTGCTCGTTCCCCTACCTGGATTTTGGTTTCCTCTTCTTTCTTTGAAACGACAAGCCTTCTTTCTGTATGCTACACACACCTTGTAGCAGTTTCAGTTTGCAGCATGTTGGTCTCCCCAAAATGCTGAGTATTCTATGTAGAGTGTGTCATTCTACAGCACTGAATACACAACTTAGAGCTCCTTTCAAAGCAGACACACAAACACATCTTTTTGTGAAAGTCTTACTTCAGGTCCCTTGGAAAATATATGGGTTTCTTTGAGAACATGAAGTCGATTACGCTTTTGCACTCTGCAAAGAATAGAAGTGATCTTTTGTACATGCCCGTCTGAATTTCACTGCAAAATGCCCTTCTTTTCTGCTTTCTTGAACATTCCCAAAGCATCAGGTGAAAGAGCGTGTTTGAGGAAGAGTGATGCAGTGTGCGTTTTCCTGGATTTCAAGTGAATTGGGAAACATACTCCTTGTGTTTCCACATTGTCTAAGAAACAACATGAGTCTTGCAAGAGATTGAAACAATGCATCCTAAAACGTATTACCGCAGTGAAAACACACGTTTCTACCAAGACTTGGAAGGAGCAAGCGAAAGAATAGTCGCTGAGTGTTCTTTCGGAGAGAAACACAAGCATTTGTTCCTTCTGGAGTGAGTTTTCAGCCAGGAATTCATATGCATTTTGTACTGTGCAGAATGTAGCTACCTGCTCTTGAGTTGTGTCATAGAAGCACCTTTCCTGGAGGAGCTTATTGCAACATTCTTTGTTTGGCTCAGTTCTTTAGGGTTGGTTTTGGAAGGTCTTTCAACTTTGTCCAAATCCGCTTCGTATGAAATCTTTTCACAGCGCTCTTTCCAAGTGTCCACAAAGAGCTGCTCCTGGAAACTGTCCACATGCACATCTCCCATGCTGGTGTGCTCGTTTCACTACCTGGATTTTGGTTTTCTCTTCTTTCTTTGAAATGACAAGCCTTCTTTCTGCATGCTACACACACCTTGTAGCAGTTCCAGTTTGCAGCATGTTGGTGCTCCTAAAACGCTGTGTAACCTGTGTAGAGTGTGTCACTCTCCAGCACTGAATACACAACTTAGAGCTCCTTTCACCACAGACACGCAAACACATCTTTTTGTGAAAGTCCTACTTCTTTTCACTTGGAAATGTAAGGGTTTCAACGAGAACATGAAGTCAATGATGCTTTTGCACTCTACTACCAAAAGAAATGACCTCTTCTACATGCCCGTCTGAGGTTCAGTGCAAAATGCCCTTGTTTTCTGGTTTCTTGAATGTTCTCAACACATTAGGAGAAAGAGCGTGTTTGAGCAAGAGTGATGCAGTGTGCGTTTCCCTAGATTTCAAGTGATTTGCGAAACATACTCCTTATTTTTCCACATTGTGTAAGAAACATGAGGCTTGCAAGAGATTGAAACAATGCTTCCTAAAACGTATTCCAGCAGTGAAAACACACGTTTCGACAAAGGCTTTGAAGGAGCAAGCAAAAGCCTAGTGGCTGAGTGTTCCTTTTGAGAGAAAGACATGCATTTCGTCCTTCTGGAAAGAGTTTTCAGCCAGGAATTCGTATGCATTTTGTACTGTGCAGAATGTAGCTACCTGCTCTTGAGTTGTGTCATAGAAGCACCTTTCCTGGAGGAGCTTATTGCAACATTCTTTGTTTGGCTCAGTTCTTTAGGGTTGGTTTTGGAAGGTCTTTCAACTTTGTCCAAATCCGCTTCGTATGAAATCTTTTCACAGCGCTCTTTCCAAGTGTCCACAAAGAGCTGCTCCTGGAAACTGTCCACATGCACATCTCCCATGCTGGTGTGCTCGTTTCACTACCTGGATTTTGGTTTTCTCTTCTTTCTTTGAAATGACAAGCCTTCTTTCTGCATGCTACACACACCTTGTAGCAGTTCCAGTTTGCAGCATGTTGGTGCTCCTAAAACGCTGTGTAACCTGTGTAGAGTGTGTCACTCTCCAGCACTGAATACACAACTTAGAGCTCCTTTCACCACAGACACGCAAACACATCTTTTTGTGAAAGTCCTACTTCTTTTCACTTGGAAATGTAAGGGTTTCAACGAGAACATGAAGTCAATGATGCTTTTGCACTCTACTACCAAAAGAAATGACCTCTTCTACATGCCCGTCTGAGGTTCAGTGCAAAATGCCCTTGTTTTCTGGTTTCTTGAATGTTCTCAACACATTAGGAGAAAGAGCGTGTTTGAGCAAGAGTGATGCAGTGTGCGTTTCCCTAGATTTCAAGTGATTTGCGAAACATACTCCTTATTTTTCCACATTGTGTAAGAAACATGAGGCTTGCAAGAGATTGAAACAATGCTTCCTAAAACGTATTCCAGCAGTGAAAACACACGTTTCGACAAAGGCTTTGAAGGAGCAAGCAAAAGCCTAGTGGCTGAGTGTTCCTTTTGAGAGAAAGACATGCATTTCGTCCTTCTGGAAAGAGTTTTCAGCCAGGAATTCGTATGCATTTTGTACTGTGCAGAATGTAGCTACCTGCTCGGGAGTTGTGTCATAGAAGCACCTTTCTGGAGGAGCTTATTGCAACATTCATTGTTTGGCTCAGTTCTTTAGGGTTGGTTTTGGAAGGTCTTTCAACTTTGTCCAAATCCTGCTTCGTACGAAATTTTTTCACAGCGCTGTTTCCAAGTGTCCACAAAGAGCTGGTGCTTGAAACTGTCCACATGTACATCTCCCATACTGGTGTGCTCGTTCCCCTACCTGGATTTTGGTTTCCTCTTCTTTCTTTGAAACGACAAGCCTTCTTTCTGTATGCTACACACACCTTGTAGCAGTTTCAGTTTGCAGCATGTTGGTCTCCCCAAAATGCTGAGTATTCTATGTAGAGTGTGTCATTCTACAGCACTGAATACACAACTTAGAGCTCCTTTCAAAGCAGACACACAAACACATCTTTTTGTGAAAGTCTTACTTCAGGTCCCTTGGAAAATATATGGGTTTCTTTGAGAACATGAAGTCGATTACGCTTTTGCACTCTGCAAAGAATAGAAGTGATCTTTTGTACATGCCCGTCTGAATTTCACTGCAAAATGCCCTTCTTTTCTGCTTTCTTGAACATTCCCAAAGCATCAGGTGAAAGAGCGTGTTTGAGGAAGAGTGATGCAGTGTGCGTTTTCCTGGATTTCAAGTGAATTGGGAAACATACTCCTTGTGTTTCCACATTGTCTAAGAAACAACATGAGTCTTGCAAGAGATTGAAACAATGCATCCTAAAACGTATTACCGCAGTGAAAACACACGTTTCTACCAAGACTTGGAAGGAGCAAGCGAAAGAATAGTCGCTGAGTGTTCTTTCGGAGAGAAACACAAGCATTTGTTCCTTCTGGAGTGAGTTTTCAGCCAGGAATTCATATGCATTTTGTACTGTGCAGAATGTAGCTACCTGCTCTTGAGTTGTGTCATAGAAGCACCTTTCCTGGAGGAGCTTATTGCAACATTCTTTGTTTGGCTCAGTTCTTTAGGGTTGGTTTTGGAAGGTCTTTCAACTTTGTCCAAATCCGCTTCGTATGAAATCTTTTCACAGCGCTCTTTCCAAGTGTCCACAAAGAGCTGCTCCTGGAAACTGTCCACATGCACATCTCCCATGCTGGTGTGCTCGTTTCACTACCTGGATTTTGGTTTTCTCTTCTTTCTTTGAAATGACAAGCCTTCTTTCTGCATGCTACACACACCTTGTAGCAGTTCCAGTTTGCAGCATGTTGGTGCTCCTAAAACGCTGTGTAACCTGTGTAGAGTGTGTCACTCTCCAGCACTGAATACACAACTTAGAGCTCCTTTCACCACAGACACGCAAACACATCTTTTTGTGAAAGTCCTACTTCTTTTCACTTGGAAATGTAAGGGTTTCAACGAGAACATGAAGTCAATGATGCTTTTGCACTCTACTACCAAAAGAAATGACCTCTTCTACATGCCCGTCTGAGGTTCAGTGCAAAATGCCCTTGTTTTCTGGTTTCTTGAATGTTCTCAACACATTAGGAGAAAGAGCGTGTTTGAGCAAGAGTGATGCAGTGTGCGTTTCCCTAGATTTCAAGTGATTTGCGAAACATACTCCTTATTTTTCCACATTGTGTAAGAAACATGAGGCTTGCAAGAGATTGAAACAATGCTTCCTAAAACGTATTCCAGCAGTGAAAACACACGTTTCGACAAAGGCTTTGAAGGAGCAAGCAAAAGCCTAGTGGCTGAGTGTTCCTTTTGAGAGAAAGACATGCATTTCGTCCTTCTGGAAAGAGTTTTCAGCCAGGAATTCGTATGCATTTTGTACTGTGCAGAATGTAGCTACCTGCTCGGGAGTTGTGTCATAGAAGCACCTTTCTGGAGGAGCTTATTGCAACATTCATTGTTTGGCTCAGTTCTTTAGGGTTGGTTTTGGAAGGTCTTTCAACTTTGTCCAAATCCTGCTTCGTACGAAATTTTTTCACAGCGCTGTTTCCAAGTGTCCACAAAGAGCTGGTGCTTGAAACTGTCCACATGTACATCTCCCATACTGGTGTGCTCGTACCCCTACCTGGATTTTGGTTTCCTCTTCTTTCTTTGAAACGACAAGCCTTCTTTCTGTATGCTACACACACCTTGTAGCAGTTTCAGTTTGCAGCATGTTGGTCTCCCCAAAATGCTGAGTATTCTATGTAGAGTGTGTCATTCTACAGCACTGTATACACAACTTAGAGCTCCTTTCAAAGCAGACACACAAACACATCTTTTTGTGAAAGTCTTACTTCAGGTCCCTTGGAAAATATATGGGTTTCTTTGAGAACATGAAGTCGATTACGCTTTTGCACTCTGCAAAGAATAGAAGTGATCTTTTGTACATGCCCGTCTGAATTTCACTGCAAAATGCCCTTCTTTTCTGCTTTCTTGAACATTCCCAAAGCATCAGGTGAAAGAGCGTGTTTGAGGAAGAGTGATGCAGTGTGCGTTTTCCTGGATTTCAAGTGAATTGGGAAACATACTCCTTGTGTTTCCACATTGTCTAAGAAACAACATGAGTCTTGCAAGAGATTGAAACAATGCATCCTAAAACGTATTACCGCAGTGAAAACACACGTTTCTACCAAGACTTGGAAGGAGCAAGCGAAAGAATAGTCGCTGAGTGTTCTTTCGGAGAGAAACACAAGCATTTGTTCCTTCTGGAGTGAGTTTTCAGCCAGGAATTCATATGCATTTTGTACTGTGCAGAATGTAGCTACCTGCTCTTGAGTTGTGTCATAGAAGCACCTTTCCTGGAGGAGCTTATTGCAACATTCTTTGTTTGGCTAAGTTCTTTAGGGTTGGTTTTGGAAGGTCTTTCATCTTTGTCCAAATCCGCTTCGTATGAAATCTTTTCACAGCGCTCTTTCCAAGTGTCCACAAAGAGCTGCTCCTGGAAACTGTCCACATGCACATCTCCCATGCCGGTGTGCTCGTTTCACTACCTGGATTTTGGTTTTCTCTTCTTTCTTTGAAATGACAAGCCTTCTTTCTGCATGCTACACACACCTTGTAGCAGTTCCAGTTTGCAGCATGTTGGTGCTCCTAAAACGCTGTGTAACCTGTGTAGAGTGTGTCACTCTCCAGCACTGAATACACAACTTAGAGCTCCTTTCACCACAGACACGCAAACACATCTTTTTGTGAAAGTCCTACTTCTTTTCACTTGGAAATGTAAGGGTTTCAACGAGAACATGAAGTCAATGATGCTTTTGCACTCTACTACCAAACGAAATGACCTCCTCTACATGCCCGTCTGAGTTTCAGTGCAAAATGCCCTTGTTTTCTGGTTTCTTGAATGTTCTCAACACATTAGGAGAAAGAGCGTGTTTGAGCAAGAGTGATGCAGTGTGCGTTTCCCTAGATTTCAAGTGATTTGCGAAACATACTCCTTATTTTTCCACATTGTGTAAGAAACATGAGGTTTGCAAGAGATTGAAACAATGCTTCCTAAAACGTATTCCAGCAGTGAAAACACACGTTTCGACAAAGACTTTGAAGGAGCAAGCAAAAGCCTAGTGGCTGAGTGTTCCTTTTGAGAGAAAGACATGCATTTCGTCCTTCTGGAATGAGTTTTCAGCCAGGAATTCGTATGCATTTTGTACTGTGCAGAAAGTAGCTACCTGCTCGGGAGTTGTGTCATAGAAGCACCTTTCTGGAGGAGCTTATTGCAACATTCATTGTTTGGCTCAGTTCTTTAGGGTTGGTTTTGGAAGGTCTTTCAACTTTGTCCAAATCCTGCTTCGTACGAAATTTTTTCACAGCGCTGTTTCCAAGTGTCCACAAAGAGCTGGTGCTTGAAACTGTCCACATGTACATCTCCCATACTGGTGTGCTCGTTCCCCTACCTGGATTTTGGTTTCCTCTTCTTTCTTTGAAACGACAAGCCTTCTTTCTGTATGCTACACACACCTTGTAGCAGTTTCACTTTGCAGCATGTTGGTCTCCCCAAAATGCTGAGTATTCTATGTAGAGTGTGTCATTCTACAGCACTGAATACACAACTTAGAGCTCCTTTCAAAGCAGACACACAAACACATCTTTTTGTGAAAGTCTTACTTCAGGTCCCTTGGAAAATATATGGGTTTCTTTGAGAACATGAAGTCGATTACGCTTTTGCACTCTGCAAAGAATAGAAGTGATCTTTTGTACATGCCCGTCTGAATTTCACTGCAAAATGCCCTTCTTTTCTGCTTTCTTGAACATTCCCAAAGCATCAGGTGAAAGAGCGTGTTTGAGGAAGAGTGATGCAGAGTGCGTTTTCCTGGCTTTCAAGTGAACTGGGAAACATACTCCTTGTGTTTCCACATTGTCTAAGAAACAACATGAGTCTTGCAAGAGATTGAAACAATGCATCCTAAAACGTATTACCGCAGTGAAAACACACGTTTCTACCAAGACTTGGAAGGAGCAAGCGAAAGAATAGTCGCTGAGTGTTCTTTCGGAGAGAAACACAAGCATTTGTTCCTTCTGGAGTGAGTTTTCAGCCAGGAATTCATATGCGTTTTGTACTGTGCAGAATGTAGCTACCTGCTCTTGAGTTGTGTCATGGAAGCACCTTTCCTGGAGGAGCTTATTGCAACATTCTTTGTTTGGCTAAGTTCTTTAGGGTTGGTTTTGGAAGGTCTTTCAACTTTGTCCAAATCCGCTTCGTATGAAATCTTTTCACAGCGCTCTTTCCAAGTGTCCACAAAGAGCTGCTCCTGGAAACTGTGCACATGCACATCTCCCATGCTGGTGTGCTCGTTTCACTACCTGGATTTTGGTTTTCTCTTCTTTCTTTGAAATGACAAGCCTTCTTTCTGCATGCTACACACACCTTGTAGCAGTTCCAGTTTGCAGCATGTTGGTGCTCCTAAAACGCTGTGTAACCTGTGTAGAGTGTGTCACTCTCCAGCACTGAATACACAACTTAGAGCTCCTTTCACCACAGACACGCAAACACATCTTTTTGTGAAAGTCCTACTTCTTTTCACTTGGAAATGTAAGGGTTTCAACGAGAACATGAAGTCAATGATGCTTTTGCACTCTACTACCAAACGAAATGACCTCTTCTACATGCCCGTCTGAGTTTCAGTGCAAAATGCCCTTGTTTTCTGGTTTCTTGAATGTTCTCAACACATTAGGAGAAAGAGCGTGTTTGAGCAAGGGTGATGCAGTGTGCGTTTCCCTAGATTTCAAGTGATTTGCGAAACATACTCCTTAGTTTTCCACATTGTGTAAGAAACATGAGGTTTGCAAGAGATTGAAACAATGCTTCCTAAAACGTATTCCAGCAGTGAAAACACACGTTTCGACAAAGCCTTTGAAGGAGCAAGCAAAAGCCTAGTGGCTGAGTGTTCCTTTTGAGAGAAAGACATGCATTTCGTCCTTCTGGAATGAGTTTTCAGCCAGGAATTCGTATGCATTTTGTACTGTGCAGAAAGTAGCTACCTGCTCGGGAGTTGTGTCATAGAAGCACCTTTCTGGAGGAGCTTATTGCAACATTCATTGTTTGGCTCAGTTCTTTAGGGTTGGTTTTGGAAGGTCTTTCAACTTTGTCCAAATCCTGCTTCGTACGAAATTTTTTCACAGCGCTGTTTCCAAGTGTCCACAAAGAGCTGGTGCTTGAAACTGTCCACATGTACATCTCCCATACTGGTGTGCTCGTTCCCCTACCTGGATTTTGGTTTCCTCTTCTTTCTTTGAAACGACAAGCCTTCTTTCTGTATGCTACACACACCTTGTAGCAGTTTCACTTTGCAGCATGTTGGTCTCCCCAAAATGCTGAGTATTCTATGTAGAGTGTGTCATTCTACAGCACTGAATACACAACTTAGAGCTCCTTTCAAAGCAGACACACAAACACATCTTTTTGTGAAAGTCTTACTTCAGGTCCCTTGGAAAATATATGGGTTTCTTTGAGAACATGAAGTCGATTACGCTTTTGCACTCTGCAAAGAATAGAAGTGATCTTTTGTACATGCCCGTCTGAATTTCACTGCAAAATGCCCTTCTTTTCTGCTTTCTTGAACATTCCCAAAGCATCAGGTGAAAGAGCGTGTTTGAGGAAGAGTGATGCAGTGTGCGTTTTCCTGGCTTTCAAGTGAACTGGGAAACATACTCCTTGTGTTTCCACATTGTCTAAGAAACAACATGAGTCTTGCAAGAGATTGAAACAATGCATCCTAAAACGTATTACCGCAGTGAAAACACACGTTTCTACCAAGACTTGGAAGGAGCAAGCGAAAGAATAGTCGCTGAGTGTTCTTTCGGAGAGAAACACAAGCATTTGTTCCTTCTGGAGTGAGTTTTCAGCCAGGAATTCATATGCATTTTGTACTGTGCAGAATGTAGCTACCTGCTCTTGAGTTGTGTCATAGAAGCACCTTTCCTGGAGGAGCTTATTGCAACATTCTTTGTTTGGCTAAGTTCTTTAGGGTTGGTTTTGGAAGGTCTTTCATCTTTGTCCAAATCCGCTTCGTATGAAATCTTTTCACAGCGCTCTTTCCAAGTGTCCACAAAGAGCTGCTCCTGGAAACTGTCCACATGCACATCTCCCATGCCGGTGTGCTCGTTTCACTACCTGGATTTTGGTTTTCTCTTCTTTCTTTGAAATGACAAGCCTTCTTTCTGCATGCTACACACACCTTGTAGCAGTTCCAGTTTGCAGCATGTTGGTGCTCCTAAAACGCTGTGTAACCTGTGTAGAGTGTGTCACTCTCCAGCACTGAATACACAACTTAGAGCTCCTTTCACCACAGACACGCAAACACATCTTTTTGTGAAAGTCCTACTTCTTTTCACTTGGAAATGTAAGGGTTTCAACGAGAACATGAAGTCAATGATGCTTTTGCACTCTACTACCAAACGAAATGACCTCCTCTACATGCCCGTCTGAGTTTCAGTGCAAAATGCCCTTGTTTTCTGGTTTCTTGAATGTTCTCAACACATTAGGAGAAAGAGCGTGTTTGAGCAAGAGTGATGCAGTGTGCGTTTCCCTAGATTTCAAGTGATTTGCGAAACATACTCCTTATTTTTCCACATTGTGTAAGAAACATGAGGTTTGCAAGAGATTGAAACAATGCTTCCTAAAACGTATTCCAGCAGTGAAAACACACGTTTCGACAAAGACTTTGAAGGAGCAAGCAAAAGCCTAGTGGCTGAGTGTTCCTTTTGAGAGAAAGACATGCATTTCGTCCTTCTGGAATGAGTTTTCAGCCAGGAATTCGTATGCATTTTGTACTGTGCAGAAAGTAGCTACCTGCTCGGGAGTTGTGTCATAGAAGCACCTTTCTGGAGGAGCTTATTGCAACATTCATTGTTTGGCTCAGTTCTTTAGGGTTGGTTTTGGAAGGTCTTTCAACTTTGTCCAAATCCTGCTTCGTACGAAATTTTTTCACAGCGCTGTTTCCAAGTGTCCACAAAGAGCTGGTGCTTGAAACTGTCCACATGTACATCTCCCATACTGGTGTGCTCGTTCCCCTACCTGGATTTTGGTTTCCTCTTCTTTCTTTGAAACGACAAGCCTTCTTTCTGTATGCTACACACACCTTGTAGCAGTTTCACTTTGCAGCATGTTGGTCTCCCCAAAATGCTGAGTATTCTATGTAGAGTGTGTCATTCTACAGCACTGAATACACAACTTAGAGCTCCTTTCAAAGCAGACACACAAACACATCTTTTTGTGAAAGTCTTACTTCAGGTCCCTTGGAAAATATATGGGTTTCTTTGAGAACATGAAGTCGATTACGCTTTTGCACTCTGCAAAGAATAGAAGTGATCTTTTGTACATGCCCGTCTGAATTTCACTGCAAAATGCCCTTCTTTTCTGCTTTCTTGAACATTCCCAAAGCATCAGGTGAAAGAGCGTGTTTGAGGAAGAGTGATGCAGTGTGCGTTTTCCTGGCTTTCAAGTGAACTGGGAAACATACTCCTTGTGTTTCCACATTGTCTAAGAAACAACATGAGTCTTGCAAGAGATTGAAACAATGCATCCTAAAACGTATTACCGGAGTGAAAAAACACGTTTCTACCAAGACTTGGAAGGAGCAAGCGAAAGAATAGTCGCTGAGTGTTCTTTCGGAGAGAAACACAAGCATTTGTTCCTTCTGGAGTGAGTTTTCAGCCAGGAATTCATATGCATTTTGTACTGTGCAGAATGTAGCTACCTGCTCTTGAGTTGTGTCATGGAAGCACCTTTCCTGGAGGAGCTTATTGCAACATTCTTTGTTTGGCTAAGTTCTTTAGGGTTGGTTTTGGAAGGTCTTTCAACTTTGTCCAAATCCGCTTCGTATGAAATCTTTTCACAGCGCTCTTTCCAAGTGTCCACAAAGAGCTGCTCCTGGAAACTGTCCACAGGCACATCTCCCATGCTGGTGTGCTCGTTTCACTACCTGGATTTTGGTTTTCTCTTCTTTCTTTGAAATGACAAGCCTTCTTTCTGCATGCTACACACACCTTGTAGCAGTTCCAGTTTGCAGCATGTTGGTGCTCCTAAAACGCTGTGTAACCTGTGTAGAGTGTGTCACTCTCCAGCACTGAATACACAACTTAGAGCTCCTTTCACCACAGACACGCAAACACATCTTTTTGTGAAAGTCCTACTTCTTTTCACTTGGAAATGTAAGGGTTTCAACGAGAACATGAAGTCAATGATGCTTTTGCACTCTACTACCAAACGAAATGACCTCTTCTACATGCCCGTCTGAGTTTCAGTGCAAAATGCCCTTGTTTTCTGGTTTCTTGAATGTTCTCAACACATTAGGAGAAAGAGCGTGTTTGAGCAAGGGTGATGCAGTGTGCGTTTCCCTAGATTTCAAGTGATTTGCGAAACATACTCCTTAGTTTTCCACATTGTGTAAGAAACATGAGGTTTGCAAGAGATTGAAACAATGCTTCCTAAAACGTATTCCAGCAGTGAAAACACACGTTTCGACAAAGCCTTTGAAGGAGCAAGCAAAAGCCTAGTGGCTGAGTGTTCCTTTTGAGAGAAAGACATGCATTTCGTCCTTCTGGAATGAGTTTTCAGCCAGGAATTCGTATGCATTTTGTACTGTGCAGAAAGTAGCTACCTGCTCGGGAGTTGTGTCATAGAAGCACCTTTCTGGAGGAGCTTATTGCAACATTCATTGTTTGGCTCAGTTCTTTAGGGTTGGTTTTGGAAGGTCTTTCAACTTTGTCCAAATCCTGCTTCGTACGAAATTTTTTCACAGCGCTGTTTCCAAGTGTCCACAAAGAGCTGGTGCTTGAAACTGTCCACATGTACATCTCCCATACTGGTGTGCTCGTTCCCCTACCTGGATTTTGGTTTCCTCTTCTTTCTTTGAAACGACAAGCCTTCTTTCTGTATGCTACACACACCTTGTAGCAGTTTCACTTTGCAGCATGTTGGTCTCCCCAAAATGCTGAGTATTCTATGTAGAGTGTGTCATTCTACAGCACTGAATACACAACTTAGAGCTCCTTTCAAAGCAGACACACAAACACATCTTTTTGTGAAAGTCTTACTTCAGGTCCCTTGGAAAATATATGGGTTTCTTTGAGAACATGAAGTCGATTACGCTTTTGCACTCTGCAAAGAATAGAAGTGATCTTTTGTACATGCCCGTCTGAATTTCACTGCAAAATGCCCTTCTTTTCTGCTTTCTTGAACATTCCCAAAGCATCAGGTGAAAGAGCGTGTTTGAGGAAGAGTGATGCAGTGTGCGTTTTCCTGGCTTTCAAGTGAACTGGGAAACATACTCCTTGTGTTTCCACATTGTCTAAGAAACAACATGAGTCTTGCAAGAGATTGAAACAATGCATCCTAAAACGTATTACCGGAGTGAAAAAACACGTTTCTACCAAGACTTGGAAGGAGCAAGCGAAAGAATAGTCGCTGAGTGTTCTTTCGGAGAGAAACACAAGCATTTGTTCCTTCTGGAGTGAGTTTTCAGCCAGGAATTCATATGCATTTTGTACTGTGCAGAATGTAGCTACCTGCTCTTGAGTTGTGTCATGGAAGCACCTTTCCTGGAGGAGCTTATTGCAACATTCTTTGTTTGGCTAAGTTCTTTAGGGTTGGTTTTGGAAGGTCTTTCAACTTTGTCCAAATCCGCTTCGTATGAAATCTTTTCACAGCGCTCTTTCCAAGTGTCCACAAAGAGCTGCTCCTGGAAACTGTCCACATGCACATCTCCCATGCTGGTGTGCTCGTTTCACTACCTGGATTTTGGTTTTCTCTTCTTTCTTTGAAATGACAAGCCTTCTTTCTGCATGCTACACACACCTTGTAGCAGTTCCAGTTTGCAGCATGTTGGTGCTCCTAAAACGCTGTGTAACCTGTGTAGAGTGTGTCACTCTCCAGCACTGAATACACAACTTAGAGCTCCTTTCACCACAGACACGCAAACACATCTTTTTGTGAAAGTCCTACTTCTTTTCACTTGGAAATGTAAGGGTTTCAACGAGAACATGAAGTCAATGATGCTTTTGCACTCTACTACCAAACGAAATGACCTCTTCTACATGCCCGTCTGAGATTCAGTGCAAAATGCCCTTGTTTTCTGGTTTCTTGAATGTTCTCAACACATTAGGAGAAAGAGCGTGTTTGAGCAAGAGTGATGCAGTGTGCGTTTCCCTAGATTTCAAGTGATTTGCGAAACATACTCCTTAGTTTTCCACATTGTGTAAGAAACATGAGGTTTGCAAGAGATTGAAACAATGCTTCCTAAAACGTATTCCAGCAGTGAAAACACACGTTTCGACAAAGCCTTTGAAGGAGCAAGCAAAAGCCTAGTGGCTGAGTGTTCCTTTTGAGAGAAAGACATGCATTTCGTCCTTCTGGAATGAGTTTTCAGCCAGGAATTCGTATGCATTTTGTACTGTGCAGAAAGTAGCTACCTGCTCGGGAGTTGTGTCATAGAAGCACCTTTCTGGAGGAGCTTATTGCAACATTCATTGTTTGGCTCAGTTCTTTAGGGTTGGTTTTGGAAGGTCTTTCAACTTTGTCCAAATCCTGCTTCGTACGAAATTTTTTCACAGCGCTGTTTCCAAGTGTCCACAAAGAGCTGGTGCTTGAAACTGTCCACATGTACATCTCCCATACTGGTGTGCTCGTTCCCCTACCTGGATTTTGGTTTCCTCTTCTTTCTTTGAAACGACAAGCCTTCTTTCTGTATGCTACACACACCTTGTAGCAGTTTCAGTTTGCAGCATGTTGGTCTCCCCAAAATGCTGAGTATTCTATGTAGAGTGTGTCTTTCTACAGCACTGAATACACAACTTAGAGCTCCTTTCAAAGCAGACACACAAACGCATCTTTTTGTGAAAGTCTTACTTCAGGTACCTTGGAAAATATATGGGTTTCTTTGAGAACATGAAGTCGATTACGCTTTTGCACTCTGCAAAGAATAGAAGTGATCTTTTGTACATGCCCGTCTGAATTTCACTGCAAAATGCCCTTCTTTTCTGCTTTCTTGAACATTCCCAAAGCATCAGGTGAAAGAGCGTGTTTGAGGAAGAGTGATGCAGTGTGCGTTTTCCTGGCTTTCAAGTGAACTGGGAAACATACTCCTTCTGTTTCCACATTGTCTAAGAAACAACATGAGTCTTGCAAGAGATTGAAACAATGCATCCTAAAACGTATTACCGCAGTGAAAACACACGTTTCTACCAAGACTTGGAAGGAGCAAGCGAAAGAATAGTCGCTGAGTGTTCTTTCGGAGAGAAACACAAGCATTTGTTCCTTCTGGAGTGAGTTTTCAGCCAGGAATTCATATGCATTTTGTACTGTGCAGAATGTAGCTACCTGCTCTTGAGTTGTGTCATAGAAGCACCTTTCCTGGAGGAGCTTATTGCAACATTCTTTGTTTGGCTAAGTTCTTTAGGGTTGGTTTTGGAAGGTCTTTCATCTTTGTCCAAATCCGCTTCGTATGAAATCTTTTCACAGCGCTCTTTCCAAGTGTCCACAAAGAGCTGCTCCTGGAAACTGTCCACATGCACATCTCCCATGCTGGTGTGCTCGTTTCACTACCTGGATTTTGGTTTTCTCTTCTTTCTTTGAAATGACAAGCCTTCTTTCTGCATGCTACACACACCTTGTAGCAGTTCCAGTTTGCAGCATGTTGGTGCTCCTAAAACGCTGTGTAACCTGTGTAGAGTGTGTCACTCTCCAGCACTGAATACACAACTTAGAGCTCCTTTCACCACAGACACGTAAACACATCTTTTTGTGAAAGTCCTACTTCTTTTCACTTGGAAATGTAAGGGTTTCAACGAGAACATGAAGTCAATGATGCTTTTGCACTCTACTACCAAACGAAATGACCTCCTCTACATGCCCGTCTGAGTTTCAGTGCAAAATGCCCTTGTTTTCTGGTTTCTTGAATGTTCTCAACACATTAGGAGAAAGAGCGTGTTTGAGCAAGAGTGATGCAGTGTGCGTTTCCCTAGATTTCAAGTGATTTGCGAAACATACTCCTTATTTTTCCACATTGTGTAAGAAACATGAGGTTTGCAAGAGATTGAAACAATGCTTCCTAAAACGTATTCCAGCAGTGAAAACACACGTTTCGACAAAGACTTTGAAGGAGCAAGCAAAAGCCTAGTGGCTGAGTGTTCCTTTTGAGAGAAAGACATGCATTTCGTCCTTCTGGAATGAGTTTTCAGCCAGGAATTCGTATGCATTTTGTACTGTGCAGAAAGTAGCTACCTGCTCGGGAGTTGTGTCATAGAAGCACCTTTCTGGAGGAGCTTATTGCAACATTCATTGTTTGGCTCAGTTCTTTAGGGTTGGTTTTGGAAGGTCTTTCAACTTTGTCCAAATCCTGCTTCGTACGAAATTTTTTCACAGCGCTGTTTCCAAGTGTCCACAAAGAGCTGGTGCTTGAAACTGTCCACATGTACATCTCCCATACTGGTGTGCTCGTTCCCCTACCTGGATTTTGGTTTCCTCTTCTTTCTTTGAAACGACAAGCCTTCTTTCTGTATGCTACACACACCTTGTAGCAGTTTCACTTTGCAGCATGTTGGTCTCCCCAAAATGCTGAGTATTCTATGTAGAGTGTGTCATTCTACAGCACTGAATACACAACTTAGAGCTCCTTTCAAAGCAGACACACAAACACATCTTTTTGTGAAAGTCTTACTTCAGGTCCCTTGGAAAATATATGGGTTTCTTTGAGAACATGAAGTCGATTACGCTTTTGCACTCTGCAAAGAATAGAAGTGATCTTTTGTACATGCCCGTCTGAATTTCACTGCAAAATGCCCTTCTTTTCTGCTTTCTTGAACATTCCCAAAGCATCAGGTGAAAGAGCGTGTTTGAGGAAGAGTGATGCAGTGTGCGTTTTCCTGGCTTTCAAGTGAACTGGGAAACATACTCCTTGTGTTTCCACATTGTCTAAGAAACAACATGAGTCTTGCAAGAGATTGAAACAATGCATCCTAAAACGTATTACCGGAGTGAAAAAACACGTTTCTACCAAGACTTGGAAGGAGCAAGCGAAAGAATAGTCGCTGAGTGTTCTTTCGGAGAGAAACACAAGCATTTGTTCCTTCTGGAGTGAGTTTTCAGCCAGGAATTCATATGCATTTTGTACTGTGCAGAATGTAGCTACCTGCTCTTGAGTTGTGTCATGGAAGCACCTTTCCTGGAGGAGCTTATTGCAACATTCTTTGTTTGGCTAAGTTCTTTAGGGTTGGTTTTGGAAGGTCTTTCAACTTTGTCCAAATCCGCTTCGTATGAAATCATTTCACAGCGCTCTTTCCAAGTGTCCACAAAGAGCTGCTCCTGGAAACTGTCCACATGCACATCTCCCATGCTGGTGTGCTCATTTCACTACCTGGATTTTGGTTTCTCTTCTTTCTTTGAAATGACAAGCCTTCTTTCTGCATGCTACACACACCTTGTAGCAGTTCCTGTTTGCAGCATGTTGGTGCTCCTAAAACGCTGTGTAACCTGTGTAGAGTGTGTCACTCTCCAGCACTGAATACACAACTTAGAGCTCCTTTCACCACAGACACGCAAACACATCTTTTTGTGAAAGTCCTACTTCTTTTCACTTGAAATGTAAGGGTTTCAACGAGAACATGAAGTCAATGATGCTTTTGCACTCTACTACCAAACGAAATGACCTCCTCTACATGCCCGTCTGAGTTTCAGTGCAAAATGCCCTTGTTTTCTGGTTTCTTGAATGTTCTCAACACATTAGGAGAAAGAGCGTGTTTGAGCAAGAGTGATGCAGTGTGCGTTTCCCTAGATTTCAAGTGATTTGCGAAACATACTCCTTAGTTTTCCACATTGTGTAAGAAACATGAGGTTTGCAAGAGATTGAAACAATGCTTCCTAAAACGTATTCCAGCAGTGAAAACACACGTTTCGACAAAGCCTTTGAAGGAGCAAGCAAAAGCCTAGTGGCTGAGTGTTCCTTTTGAGAGAAAGACATGCATTTCGTCCTTCTGGAATGAGTTTTCAGCCAGGAATTCGTATGCATTTTGTACTGTGCAGAAAGTAGCTACCTGCTCGGGAGTTGTGTCATAGAAGCACCTTTCTGGAGGAGCTTATTGCAACATTCATTGTTTGGCTCAGTTCTTTAGGGTTGGTTTTGGAAGGTCTTTCAACTTTGTCCAAATCCTGCTTCGTACGAAATTTTTTCACAGCGCTGTTTCCAAGTGTCCACAAAGAGCTGGTGCTTGAAACTGTCCACATGTACATCTCCCATACTGGTGTGCTCGTTCCCCTACCTGGATTTTGGTTTCCTCTTCTTTCTTTGAAACGACAAGCCTTCTTTCTGTATGCTACACACACCTTGTAGCAGTTTCAGTTTGCAGCATGTTGGTCTCCCCAAAATGCTGAGTATTCTATGTAGAGTGTGTCATTCTACAGCACTGAATACACAACTTAGAGCTCCTTTCAAAGCAGACACACAAACACATCTTTTTGTGAAAGTCTTACTTCAGGTCCCTTGGAAAATATATGGGTTTCTTTGAGAACATGAAGTCGATTACGCTTTTGCACTCTGCAAAGAATAGAAGTGATCTTTTGTACATGCCCGTCTGAATTTCACTGCAAAATGCCCTTCTTTTCTGCTTTCTTGAACATTCCCAAAGCATCAGGTGAAAGAGCGTGTTTGAGGAAGAGTGATGCAGTGTGCGTTTTCCTGGCTTTCAAGTGAACTGGGAAACATACTCCTTGTGTTTCCACATTGTCTAAGAAACAACATGAGTCTTGCAAGAGATTGAAACAATGCATCCTAAAACGTATTACTGCAGTGAAAACACACGTTTCTACCAAGACTTGGAAGGAGCAAGCGAAAGAATAGTCGCTGAGTGTTCTTTCGGAGAGAAACACAAGCATTTGTTCCTTCTGGAGTGAGTTTTCAGCCAGGAATTCATATGCATTTTGTACTGTGCAGAATGTAGCTACCTGCTCTTGAGTTGTGTCATAGAAGCACCTTTCCTGGAGGAGCTTATTGCAACATTCTTTGTTTGGCTAAGTTCTTTAGGGTTGGTTTTGGAAGGTCTTTCCACTTTGTCCAAATCCGCTTCGTATGAAATCTTTTCACAGCGCTCTTTCCAAGTGTCCACAAAGAGCTGCTCCTGGAAACTGTCCACATGCACATCTCCCATGCTGGTGTGCTCGTTTCACTACCTGGATTTTGGTTTTCTCTTCTTTCTTTGAAATGACAAGCCTTCTTTCTGCATGCTACACACACCTTGTAGCAGTTCCAGTTTGCAGCATGTTGGTGCTCCTAAAACGCTGTGTAACCTGTGTAGAGTGTGTCACTCTCCAGCACTGAATACACAACTTAGAGCTCCTTTCACCACAGACACGCAAACACATCTTTTTGTGAAAGTCCTACTTCTTTTCACTTGGAAATGTAAGGGTTTCAACGAGAACATGAAGTCAATGATGCTTTTGCACTCTACTACCAAACGAAATGACCTCTTCTACATGCCCGTCTGAGTTTCAGTGCAAAATGCCCTTGTTTTCTGGTTTCTTGAATGTTCTCAACACATTAGGAGAAAGAGCGTGTTTGAGCAAGAGTGATGCAGTGTGCGTTTCCCTAGATTTCAAGTGATTTGCGAAACATACTCCTTAGTTTTCCACATTGTGTAAGAAACATGAGGTTTGCAAGAGATTGAAACAATGCTTCCTAAAACGTATTCCAGCAGTGAAAACACACGTTTCGACAAAGCCTTTGAAGGAGCAAGCAAAAGCCTAGTGGCTGAGTGTTCCTTTTGAGAGAAAGACATGCATTTCGTCCTTCTGGAATGAGTTTTCAGCCAGGAATTCGTATGCATTTTGTACTGTGCAGAAAGTAGCTACCTGCTCGGGAGTTGTGTCGTAGAAGCACCTTTCTGGAGGAGCTTATTGCAACATTCATTGTTTGGCTCAGTTCTTTAGGGTTGGTTTTGGAAGGTCTTTCAACTTTGTCCAAATCCTGCTTCGTACGAAATTTTTTCACAGCGCTGTTTCCAAGTGTCCACAAAGAGCTGGTGCTTGAAACTGTCCACATGTACATCTCCCATACTGGTGTGCTCGTTCCCCTACCTGGATTTTGGTTTCCTCTTCTTTCTTTGAAACGACAAGCCTTCTTTCTGTATGCTACACACACCTTGTAGCAGTTTCAGTTTGCAGCATGTTGGTCTCCCCAAAATGCTGAGTATTCTATGTAGAGTGTGTCTTTCTACAGCACTGAATACACAACTTAGAGCTCCTTTCAAAGCAGACACACAAACGCATCTTTTTGTGAAAGTCTTACTTCAGGTACCTTGGAAAATATATGGGTTTCTTTGAGAACATGAAGTCGATTACGCTTTTGCACTCTGCAAAGAATAGAAGTGATCTTTTGTACATGCCCGTCTGAATTTCACTGCAAAATGCCCTTCTTTTCTGCTTTCTTGAACATTCCCAAAGCATCAGGTGAAAGAGCGTGTTTGAGGAAGGGTGATGCAGTGTGCGTTTTCCTGGCTTTCAAGTGAACTGGGAAACATACTCCTTGTGTTTCCACATTGTCTAAGAAACAACATGAGTCTTGCAAGAGATTGAAACAATGCATCCTAAAACGTATTACCGCATTGAAAACACACGTTTCTACCAAGACTTGGAAGGAGCAAGCGAAAGAATAGTCGCTGAGTGTTCTTTCGGAGAGAAACACAAGCATTTGTTCCTTCTGGAGTGAGTTTTCAGCCAGGAATTCATATGCATTTTGTACTGTGCAGAATGTAGCTACCTGCTCTTGAGTTGTGTCATAGAAGCACCTTTCCTGGAGGAGCTTATTGCAACATTCTTTGTTTGGCTAAGTTCTTTAGGGTTGGTTTTGGAAGGTCTTTCAACTTTGTCCAAATCCGCTTCGTATGAAATCATTTCACAGCGCTCTTTCCAAGTGTCCACAAAGAGCTGCTCCTGGAAACTGTCCACATGCACATCTCCCATGCTGGTGTGCTCATTTCACTACCTGGATTTTGGTTTCTCTTCTTTCTTTGAAATGACAAGCCTTCTTTCTGCATGCTACACACACCTTGTAGCAGTTCCTGTTTGCAGCATGTTGGTGCTCCTAAAACGCTGTGTAACCTGTGTAGAGTGTGTCACTCTCCAGCACTGAATACACAACTTAGAGCTCCTTTCACCACAGACACGCAAACACATCTTTTTGTGAAAGTCCTACTTCTTTTCACTTGAAATGTAAGGGTTTCAACGAGAACATGAAGTCAATGATGCTTTTGCACTCTACTACCAAACGAAATGACCTCCTCTACATGCCCGTCTGAGTTTCAGTGCAAAATGCCCTTGTTTTCTGGTTTCTTGAATGTTCTCAACACATTAGGAGAAAGAGCGTGTTTGAGCAAGAGTGATGCAGTGTGCGTTTCCCTAGATTTCAAGTGATTTGCGAAACATACTCCTTAGTTTTCCACATTGTGTAAGAAACATGAGGTTTGCAAGAGATTGAAACAATGCTTCCTAAAACGTATTCCAGCAGTGAAAACACACGTTTCGACAAAGGCTTTGAAGGAGCAAGCAAAAGCCTAGTGGCTGAGTGTTCCTTTTGAGAGAAAGACATGCATTTCGTCCTTCTGGAATGAGTTTTCAGCCAGGAATTCGTATGCATTTTGTACTGTGCAGAAAGTAGCTACCTGCTCGGGAGTTGTGTCATAGAAGCACCTTTCTGGAGGAGCTTATTGCAACATTCATTGTTTGGCTCAGTTCTTTAGGGTTGGTTTTGGAAGGTCTTTCAACTTTGTCCAAATCCTGCTTCGTACGAAATTTTTTCACAGCGCTGTTTCCAAGTGTCCACAAAGAGCTGGTGCTTGAAACTGTCCACATGTACATCTCCCATACTGGTGTGCTCGTTCCCCTACCTGGATTTTGGTTTCCTCTTCTTTCTTTGAAACGACAAGCCTTCTTTCTGTATGCTACACACACCTTGTAGCAGTTTCAGTTTGCAGCATGTTGGTCTCCCCAAAATGCTGAGTATTCTATGTAGAGTGTGTCATTCTACAGCACTGAATACACAACTTAGAGCTCCTTTCAAAGCAGACACACAAACACATCTTTTTGTGAAAGTCTTACTTCAGGTCCCTTGGAAAATATATGGGTTTCTTTGAGAACATGAAGTCGATTACGCTTTTGCACTCTGCAAAGAATAGAAGTGATCTTTTGTACATGCCCGTCTGAATTTCACTGCAAAATGCCCTTCTTTTCTGCTTTCTTGAACATTCCCAAAGCATCAGGTGAAAGAGCGTGTTTGAGGAAGAGTGATGCAGTGTGCGTTTTCCTGGCTTTCAAGTGAATTGGGAAACATACTCCTTGTGTTTCCACATTGTCTAAGAAACAACATGAGTCTTGCAAGAGATTGAAACAATGCATCCTAAAACGTATTACCGCAGTGAAAACACACGTTTCTACCAAGACTTGGAAGGAGCAAGCGAAAGAATAGTCGCTGAGTGTTCTTTCGGAGAGAAACACAAGCATTTGTTCCTTCTGGAGTGAGTTTTCAGCCAGGAATTCATATGCATTTTGTACTGTGCAGAATGTAGCTACCTGCTCTTGAGTTGTGTCATGGAAGCACCTTTCCTGGAGGAGCTTATTGCAACATTCTTTGTTTGGCTAAGTTCTTTAGGGTTGGTTTTGGAAGGTCTTTCAACTTTGTCCAAATCCGCTTCGTATGAAATCTTTTCACAGCGCTCTTTCCAAGTGTCCACAAAGAGCTGCTCCTGGAAACTGTCCACATGCACATCTCCCATGCTGGTGTGCTCGTTTCACTACCTGGATTTTGGTTTTCTCTTCTTTCTTTGAAATGACAAGCCTTCTTTCTGCATGCTACACACACCTTGTAGCAGTTCCAGTTTGCAGCATGTTGGTGCTCCTAAAACGCTGTGTAACCTGTGTAGAGTGTGTCACTCTCCAGCACTGAATACACAACTTAGAGCTCCTTTCACCACAGACACGCAAACACATCTTTTTGTGAAAGTCCTACTTCTTTTCACTTGGAAATGTAAGGGTTTCAACGAGAACATGAAGTCAATGATGCTTTTGCACTCTACTACCAAACGAAATGACCTCTTCTACATGCCCGTCTGAGTTTCAGTGCAAAATGCCCTTGTTTTCTGGTTTCTTGAATGTTCTCAACACATTAGGAGAAAGAGCGTGTTTGAGCAAGAGTGATGCAGTGTGCGTTTCCCTAGATTTCAAGTGATTTGCGAAACATACTCCTTATTTTTCCACATTGTGTAAGAAACATGAGGTTTGCAAGAGATTGAAACAATGCTTCCTAAAACGTATTCCAGCAGTGAAAACACACGTTTCGACAAAGCCTTTGAAGGAGCAAGCAAAAGCCTAGTGGCTGAGTGTTCCTTTTGAGAGAAAGACATGCATTTCGTCCTTCTGGAATGAGTTTTCAGCCAGGAATTCGTATGCATTTTGTACTGTGCAGAAAGTAGCTACCTGCTCGGGAGTTGTGTCATAGAAGCACCTTTCTGGAGGAGCTTATTGCAACATTCATTGTTTGGCTCAGTTCTTTAGGGTTGGTTTTGGAAGGTCTTTCAACTTTGTCCAAATCCTGCTTCGTACTAAATTTTTTCACAGCGCTGTTTCCAAGTGTCCACAAAGAGCTGGTGCTTGAAACTGTCCACATGTACATCTCCCATACTGGTGTGCTCGTTCCCCTACCTGGATTTTGGTTTCCTCTTCTTTCTTTGAAACGACAAGCCTTCTTTCTGTATGCTACACACACCTTGTAGCAGTTTCAGTTTGCAGCATGTTGGTCTCCCCAAAATGCTGAGTATTCTATGTAGAGTGTGTCATTCTACAGCACTGAATACACAACTTAGAGCTCCTTTCAAAGCAGACACACAAACACATCTTTTTGTGAAAGTCTTACTTCAGGTCCCTTGGAAAATATATGGGTTTCTTTGAGAACATGAAGTCGATTACGCTTTTGCACTCTGCAAAGAATAGAAGTGATCTTTTGTACATGCCCGTCTGAATTTCACTGCAAAATGCCCTTCTTTTCTGCTTTCTTGAACATTCCCAAAGCATCAGGTGAAAGAGCGTGTTTGAGGAAGAGTGATGCAGTGTGCGTTTTCCTGGCTTTCAAGTGAACTGGGAAACATACTCCTTGTGTTTCCACATTGTCTAAGAAACAACATGAGTCTTGCAAGAGATTGAAACAATGCATCCTAAAACGTATTACCGCAGTGAAAACACACGTTTCTACCAAGACTTGGAAGGAGCAAGCGAAAGAATAGTCGCTGAGTGTTCTTTCGGAGAGAAACACAAGCATTTGTTCCTTCTGGAGTGAGTTTTCAGCCAGGAATTCATATGCATTTTGTACTGTGCAGAATGTAGCTACCTGCTCTTGAGTTGTGTCATAGAAGCACCTTTCCTGGAGGAGCTTATTGCAACATTCTTTGTTTGGCTAAGTTCTTTAGGGTTGGTTTTGGAAGGTCTTTCCACTTTGTCCAAATCCGCTTCGTATGAAATCTTTTCACAGCGCTCTTTCCAAGTGTCCACAAAGAGCTGCTCCTGGAAACTGTCCACATGCACATCTCCCATGCTGGTGTGCTCGTTTCACTACCTGGATTTTGGTTTTCTCTTCTTTCTTTGAAATGACAAGCCTTCTTTCTGCATGCTACACACACCTTGTAGCAGTTCCAGTTTGCAGCATGTTGGTGCTCCTAAAACGCTGTGTAACCTGTGTAGAGTGTGTCACTCTCCAGCACTGAATACACAACTTAGAGCTCCTTTCACCACAGACACGCAAACACATCTTTTTGTGAAAGTCCTACTTCTTTTCACTTGGAAATGTAAGGGTTTCAACGAGAACATGAAGTCAATGATGCTTTTGCACTCTACTACCAAACGAAATGACCTCTTCTACATGCCCGTCTGAGTTTCAGTGCAAAATGCCCTTGTTTTCTGGTTTCTTGAATGTTCTCAACACATTAGGAGAAAGAGCGTGTTTGAGCAAGAGTGATGCAGTGTGCGTTTCCCTAGATTTCAAGTGATTTGCGAAACATACTCCTTAGTTTTCCACATTGTGTAAGAAACATGAGGTTTGCAAGAGATTGAAACAATGCTTCCTAAAACGTATTCCAGCAGTGAAAACACACGTTTCGACAAAGCCTTTGAAGGAGCAAGCAAAAGCCTAGTGGCTGAGTGTTCCTTTTGAGAGAAAGACATGCATTTCGTCCTTCTGGAATGAGTTTTCAGCCAGGAATTCGTATGCATTTTGTACTGTGCAGAAAGTAGCTACCTGCTCGGGAGTTGTGTCGTAGAAGCACCTTTCTGGAGGAGCTTATTGCAACATTCATTGTTTGGCTCAGTTCTTTAGGGTTGGTTTTGGAAGGTCTTTCAACTTTGTCCAAATCCTGCTTCGTACGAAATTTTTTCACAGCGCTGTTTCCAAGTGTCCACAAAGAGCTGGTGCTTGAAACTGTCCACATGTACATCTCCCATACTGGTGTGCTCGTTCCCCTACCTGGATTTTGGTTTCCTCTTCTTTCTTTGAAACGACAAGCCTTCTTTCTGTATGCTACACACACCTTGTAGCAGTTTCAGTTTGCAGCATGTTGGTCTCCCCAAAATGCTGAGTATTCTATGTAGAGTGTGTCATTCTACAGCACTGAATACACAACTTAGAGCTCCTTTCAAAGCAGACACACAAACACATCTTTTTGTGAAAGTCTTACTTCAGGTCCCTTGGAAAATATATGGGTTTCTTTGAGAACATGAAGTCGATTACGCTTTTGCACTCTGCAAAGAATAGAAGTGATCTTTTGTACATGCCCGTCTGAATTTCACTGCAAAATGCCCTTCTTTTCTGCTTTCTTGAACATTCCCAAAGCATCAGGTGAAAGAGCGTGTTTGAGGAAGAGTGATGCAGTGTGCGTTTTCCTGGCTTTCAAGTGAACTGGGAAACATACTCCTTGTGTTTCCACATTGTCTAAGAAACAACATGAGTCTTGCAAGAGATTGAAACAATGCATCCTAAAACGTATTACCGCAGTGAAAACACACGTTTCTACCAAGACTTGGAAGGAGCAAGCGAAAGAATAGTCGCTGAGTGTTCTTTCGGAGAGAAACACAAGCATTTGTTCCTTCTGGAGTGAGTTTTCAGCCAGGAATTCATATGCATTTTGTACTGTGCAGAATGTAGCTACCTGCTCTTGAGTTGTGTCATAGAAGCACCTTTCCTGGAGGAGCTTATTGCAACATTCTTTGTTTGGCTAAGTTCTTTAGGGTTGGTTTTGGAAGGTCTTTCCACTTTGTCCAAATCCGCTTCGTATGAAATCTTTTCACAGCGCTCTTTCCAAGTGTCCACAAAGAGCTGCTCCTGGAAACTGTCCACATGCACATCTCCCATGCTGGTGTGCTCGTTTCACTACCTGGATTTTGGTTTTCTCTTCTTTCTTTGAAATGACAAGCCTTCTTTCTGCATGCTACACACACCTTGTAGCAGTTCCAGTTTGCAGCATGTTGGTGCTCCTAAAACGCTGTGTAACCTGTGTAGAGTGTGTCACTCTCCAGCACTGAATACACAACTTAGAGCTCCTTTCACCACAGACACGCAAACACATCTTTTTGTGAAAGTCCTACTTCTTTTCACTTGGAAATGTAAGGGTTTCAACGAGAACATGAAGTCAATGATGCTTTTGCACTCTACTACCAAACGAAATGACCTCTTCTACATGCCCGTCTGAGTTTCAGTGCAAAATGCCCTTGTTTTCTGGTTTCTTGAATGTTCTCAACACATTAGGAGAAAGAGCGTGTTTGAGCAAGAGTGATGCAGTGTGCGTTTCCCTAGATTTCAAGTGATTTGCGAAACATACTCCTTAGTTTTCCACATTGTGTAAGAAACATGAGGTTTGCAAGAGATTGAAACAATGCTTCCTAAAACGTATTCCAGCAGTGAAAACACACGTTTCGACAAAGCCTTTGAAGGAGCAAGCAAAAGCCTAGTGGCTGAGTGTTCCTTTTGAGAGAAAGACATGCATTTCGTCCTTCTGGAATGAGTTTTCAGCCAGGAATTCGTATGCATTTTGTACTGTGCAGAAAGTAGCTACCTGCTCGGGAGTTGTGTCGTAGAAGCACCTTTCTGGAGGAGCTTATTGCAACATTCATTGTTTGGCTCAGTTCTTTAGGGTTGGTTTTGGAAGGTCTTTCAACTTTGTCCAAATCCTGCTTCGTACGAAATTTTTTCACAGCGCTGTTTCCAAGTGTCCACAAAGAGCTGGTGCTTGAAACTGTCCACATGTACATCTCCCATACTGGTGTGCTCGTTCCCCTACCTGGATTTTGGTTTCCTCTTCTTTCTTTGAAACGACAAGCCTTCTTTCTGTATGCTACACACACCTTGTAGCAGTTTCAGTTTGCAGCATGTTGGTCTCCCCAAAATGCTGAGTATTCTATGTAGAGTGTGTCTTTCTACAGCACTGAATACACAACTTAGAGCTCCTTTCAAAGCAGACACACAAACGCATCTTTTTGTGAAAGTCTTACTTCAGGTACCTTGGAAAATATATGGGTTTCTTTGAGAACATGAAGTCGATTACGCTTTTGCACTCTGCAAAGAATAGAAGTGATCTTTTGTACATGCCCGTCTGAATTTCACTGCAAAATGCCCTTCTTTTCTGCTTTCTTGAACATTCCCAAAGCATCAGGTGAAAGAGCGTGTTTGAGGAAGAGTGATGCAGTGTGCGTTTTCCTGGCTTTCAAGTGAACTGGGAAACATACTCCTTGTGTTTCCACATTGTCTAAGAAACAACATGAGTCTTGCAAGAGATTGAAACAATGCATCCTAAAACGTATTACCGCATTGAAAACACACGTTTCTACCAAGACTTGGAAGGAGCAAGCGAAAGAATAGTCGCTGAGTGTTCTTTCGGAGAGAAACACAAGCATTTGTTCCTTCTGGAGTGAGTTTTCAGCCAGGAATTCATATGCATTTTGTACTGTGCAGAATGTAGCTACCTGCTCTTGAGTTGTGTCATAGAAGCACCTTTCCTGGAGGAGCTTATTGCAACATTCTTTGTTTGGCTAAGTTCTTTAGGGTTGGTTTTGGAAGGTCTTTCAACTTTGTCCAAATCCGCTTCGTATGAAATCATTTCACAGCGCTCTTTCCAAGTGTCCACAAAGAGCTGCTCCTGGAAACTGTCCACATGCACATCTCCCATGCTGGTGTGCTCATTTCACTACCTGGATTTTGGTTTCTCTTCTTTCTTTGAAATGACAAGCCTTCTTTCTGCATGCTACACACACATTGTAGCAGTTCCTGTTTGCAGCATGTTGGTGCTCCTAAAACGCTGTGTAACCTGTGTAGAGTGTGTCACTCTCCAGCACTGAATACACAACTTAGAGCTCCTTTCACCACAGACACGCAAACACATCTTTTTGTGAAAGTCCTACTTCTTTTCACTTGAAATGTAAGGGTTTCAACGAGAACATGAAGTCAATGATGCTTTTGCACTCTACTACCAAACGAAATGACCTCCTCTACATGCCCGTCTGAGTTTCAGTGCAAAATGCCCTTGTTTTCTGGTTTCTTGAATGTTCTCAACACATTAGGAGAAAGAGCGTGTTTGAGCAAGAGTGATGCAGTGTGCGTTTCCCTAGATTTCAAGTGATTTGCGAAACATACTCCTTAGTTTTCCACATTGTGTAAGAAACATGAGGTTTGCAAGAGATTGAAACAATGCTTCCTAAAACGTATTCCAGCAGTGAAAACACACGTTTCGACAAAGCCTTTGAAGGAGCAAGCAAAAGCCTAGTGGCTGAGTGTTCCTTTTGAGAGAAAGACATGCATTTCGTCCTTCTGGAATGAGTTTTCAGCCAGGAATTCGTATGCATTTTGTACTGTGCAGAAAGTAGCTACCTGCTCGGGAGTTGTGTCATAGAAGCACCTTTCTGGAGGAGCTTATTGCAACATTCATTGTTTGGCTCAGTTCTTTAGGGTTGGTTTTGGAAGGTCTTTCAACTTTGTCCAAATCCTGCTTCGTACGAAATTTTTTCACAGCGCTGTTTCCAAGTGTCCACAAAGAGCTGGTGCTTGAAACTGTCCACATGTACATCTCCCATACTGGTGTGCTCGTTCCCCTACCTGGATTTTGGTTTCCTCTTCTTTCTTTGAAACGACAAGCCTTCTTTCTGTATGCTACACACACCTTGTAGCAGTTTCAGTTTGCAGCATGTTGGTCTCCCCAAAATGCTGAGTATTCTATGTAGAGTGTGTCATTCTACAGCACTGAATACACAACTTAGAGCTCCTTTCAAAGCAGACACACAAACACATCTTTTTGTGAAAGTCTTACTTCAGGTCCCTTGGAAAATATATGGGTTTCTTTGAGAACATGAAGTCGATTACGCTTTTGCACTCTGCAAAGAATAGAAGTGATCTTTTGTACATGCCCGTCTGAATTTCACTGCAAAATGCCCTTCTTTTCTGCTTTCTTGAACATTCCCAAAGCATCAGGTGAAAGAGCGTGTTTGAGGAAGAGTGATGCAGTGTGCGTTTTCCTGGCTTTCAAGTGAACTGGGAAACATACTCCTTGTGTTTCCACATTGTCTAAGAAACAACATGAGTCTTGCAAGAGATTGAAACAATGCATCCTAAAACGTATTACCGCAGTGAAAACACACTTTTCTACCAAGACTTGGAAGGAGCAAGCGAAAGAATAGTCGCTGAGTGTTCTTTCGGAGAGAAACACAAGCATTTGTTCCTTCTGGAGTGAGTTTTCAGCCAGGAATTCATATGCATTTTGTACTGTGCAGAATGTAGCTACCTGCTCTTGAGTTGTGTCATGGAAGCACCTTTCCTGGAGGAGCTTATTGCAACATTCTTTGTTTGGCTAAGTTCTTTAGGGTTGGTTTTGGAAGGTCTTTCAACTTTGTCCAAATCCGCTTCGTATGAAATCTTTTCACAGCGCTCTTTCCAAGTGTCCACAAAGAGCTGCTCCTGGAAACTGTCCACATGCACATCTCCCATGCTGGTGTGCTCGTTTCACTACCTGGATTTTGGTTTTCTCTTCTTTCTTTGAAATGACAAGCCTTCTTTCTGCATGCTACACACACCTTGTAGCAGTTCCAGTTTGCAGCATGTTGGTGCTCCTAAAACGCTGTGTAACCTGTGTAGAGTGTGTCACTCTCCAGCACTGAATACACAACTTAGAGCTCCTTTCACCACAGACACGCAAACACATCTTTTTGTGAAAGTCCTACTTCTTTTCACTTGGAAATGTAAGGGTTTCAACGAGAACATGAAGTCAATGATGCTTTTGCACTCTACTACCAAACGAAATGACCTCTTCTACATGCCCGTCTGAGTTTCAGTGCAAAATGCCCTTGTTTTCTGGTTTCTTGAATGTTCTCAACACATTAGGAGAAAGAGCGTGTTTGAGCAAGAGTGATGCAGTGTGCGTTTCCCTAGATTTCAAGTGATTTGCGAAACATACTCCTTATTTTTCCACATTGTGTAAGAAACATGAGGTTTGCAAGAGATTGAAACAATGCTTCCTAAAACGTATTCCAGCAGTGAAAACACACGTTTCGACAAAGACTTTGAAGGAGCAAGCAAAAGCCTAGTGGCTGAGTGTTCCTTTTGAGAGAAAGACATGCATTTCGTCCTTCTGGAATGAGTTTTCAGCCAGGAATTCGTATGCATTTTGTACTGTGCAGAAAGTAGCTACCTGCTCGGGAGTTGTGTCATAGAAGCACCTTTCTGGAGGAGCTTATTGCAACATTCATTGTTTGGCTCAGTTCTTTAGGGTTGGTTTTGGAAGGTCTTTCAACTTTGTCCAAATCCTGCTTCGTACGAAATTTTTTCACAGCGCTGTTTCCAAGTGTCCACAAAGAGCTGGTGCTTGAAACTGTCCACATGTACATCTCCCATACTGGTGTGCTCGTTCCCCTACCTGGATTTTGGTTTCCTCTTCTTTCTTTGAAACGACAAGCCTTCTTTCTGTATGCTACACACACCTTGTAGCAGTTTCAGTTTGCAGCATGTTGGTCTCCCCAAAATGCTGAGTATTCTATGTAGAGTGTGTCATTCTACAGCACTGAATACACAACTTAGAGCTCCTTTCAAAGCAGACACACAAACACATCTTTTTGTGAAAGTCTTACTTCAGGTCCCTTGGAAAATATATGGGTTTCTTTGAGAACATGAAGTCGATTACGCTTTTGCACTCTGCAAAGAATAGAAGTGATCTTTTGTACATGCCCGTCTGAATTTCACTGCAAAATGCCCTTCTTTTCTGCTTTCTTGAACATTCCCAAAGCATCAGGTGAAAGAGCGTGTTTGAGGAAGAGTGATGCAGTGTGCGTTTTCCTGGCTTTCAAGTGAACTGGGAAACATACTCCTTGTGTTTCCACATTGTCTAAGAAACAACATGAGTCTTGCAAGAGATTGAAACAATGCATCCTAAAACGTATTACCGCAGTGAAAACACACGTTTCTACCAAGACTTGGAAGGAGCAAGCGAAAGAATAGTCGCTGAGTGTTCTTTCGGAGAGAAACACAAGCATTTGTTCCTTCTGGAGTGAGTTTTCAGCCAGGAATTCATATGCATTTTGTACTGTGCAGAATGTAGCTACCTGCTCTTGAGTTGTGTCATAGAAGCACCTTTCCTGGAGGAGCTTATTGCAACATTCTTTGTTTGGCTAAGTTCTTTAGGGTTGGTTTTGGAAGGTCTTTCAACTTTGTCCAAATCCGCTTCGTATGAAATCTTTTCACAGCGCTCTTTCCAAGTGTCCACAAAGAGCTGCTCCTGGAAACTGTCCACATGCACATCTCCCATGCTGGTGTGCTCGTTTCACTACCTGGATTTTGGTTTTCTCTTCTTTCTTTGAAATGACAAGCCTTCTTTCTGCATGCTACACACACCTTGTAGCAGTTCCAGTTTGCAGCATGTTGGTGCTCCTAAAACGCTGTGTAACCTGTGTAGAGTGTGTCACTCTCCAGCACTGAATACACAACTTAGAGCTCCTTTCACCACAGACACGCAAACACATCTTTTTGTGAGAGTCCTACTTCTTTTCACTTGGAAATGTAAGGGTTTCAACGAGAACATGAAGTCAATGATGCTTTTGCACTCTACTACCAAAAGAATAGAACTCTTCTACATGCCCGTCTGAGTTTCAGTGCAAAATGCCCTTGTTTTCTGGTTTCTTGAATGTTCTCAACACATTAGGAGAAAGAGCGTGTTTGAGCAAGAGTGATGCAGTGTGCGTTTCCCTAGATTTCAAGTGATTTGCGAAACATACTCCTTAGTTTTCCACATTGTGTAAGAAACATGAGGTTTGCAAGAGATTGAAACAATGCTTCCTAAAACGTATTCCAGCAGTGAAAACACACGTTTCGACAAAGACTTTGAAGGAGCAAGCAAAAGCCTAGTGGCTGAGTGTTCCTTTTGAGAGAAAGACATGCATTTCGTCCTTCTGGAATGAGTTTTCAGCCAGGAATTCGTATGCATTTTGTACTGTGCAGAAAGTAGCTACCTGCTCGGGAGTTGTGTCGTAGAAGCACCTTTCTGGAGGAGCTTATTGCAACATTCATTGTTTGGCTCAGTTCTTTAGGGTTGGTTTTGGAAGGTCTTTCAACTTTGTCCAAATCCTGCTTCGTACGAAATTTTTTCACAGCGCTGTTTCCAAGTGTCCACAAAGAGCTGGTGCTTGAAACTGTCCACATGTACATCTCCCATACTGGTGTGCTCGTTCCCCTACCTGGATTTTGGTTTCCTCTTCTTTCTTTGAAACGACAAGCCTTCTTTCTGTATGCTACACACACCTTGTAGCAGTTTCAGTTTGCAGCATGTTGGTCTCCCCAAAATGCTGAGTATTCTATGTAGAGTGTGTCATTCTACAGCACTGAATACACAACTTAGAGCTCCTTTCAAAGCAGACACACAAACGCATCTTTTTGTGAAAGTCTTACTTCAGGTCCCTTGGAAAATATATGGGTTTCTTTGAGAACATGAAGTCGATTACGCTTTTGCACTCTGCAAAGAATAGAAGTGATCTTTTGTACATGCCCGTCTGAATTTCACTGCAAAATGCCCTTCTTTTCTGCTTTCTTGAACATTCCCAAAGCATCAGGTGAAAGAGCGTGTTTGAGGAAGAGTGATGCAGTGTGCGTTTTCCTGGCTTTCAAGTGAACTGGGAAACATACTCCTTGTGTTTCCACATTGTCTAAGAAACAACATGAGTCTTGCAAGAGATTGAAACAATGCATCCTAAAACGTATTACCGCAGTGAAAACACACGTTTCTACCAAGACTTGGAAGGAGCAAGCGAAAGAATAGTCGCTGAGTGTTCTTTCGGAGAGAAACACAAGCATTTGTTCCTTCTGGAGTGAGTTTTCAGCCAGGAATTCATATGCATTTTGTACTGTGCAGAATGTAGCTACCTGCTCTTGAGTTGTGTCATAGAAGCACCTTTCCTGGAGGAGCTTATTGCAACATTCTTTGTTTGGCTAAGTTCTTTAGGGTTGGTTTTGGAAGGTCTTTCAACTTTGTCCAAATCCGCTTCGTATGAAATCTTTTCACAGCGCTCTTTCCAAGTGTCCACAAAGAGCTGCTCCTGGAAACTGTCCACATGCACATCTCCCATGCTGGTGTGCTCGTTTCACTACCTGGATTTTGGTTTTCTCTTCTTTCTTTGAAATGACAAGCCTTCTTTCTGCATGCTACACACACCTTGTAGCAGTTCCAGTTTGCAGCATGTTGGTGCTCCTAAAACGCTGTGTAACCTGTGTAGAGTGTGTCACTCTCCAGCACTGAATACACAACTTAGAGCTCCTTTCACCACAGACACGCAAACACATCTTTTTGTGAGAGTCCTACTTCTTTTCACTTGGAAATGTAAGGGTTTCAACGAGAACATGAAGTCAATGATGCTTTTGCACTCTACTACCAAACGAAATGACCTCCTCTACATGCCCGTCTGAGTTTCAGTGCAAAATGCCCTTGTTTTCTGGTTTCTTGAATGTTCTCAACACATTAGGAGAAAGAGCGTGTTTGAGCAAGAGTGATGCAGTGTGCGTTTCCCTAGATTTCAAGTGATTTGCGAAACATACTCCTTAGTTTTCCACATTGTGTAAGAAACATGAGGTTTGCAAGAGATTGAAACAATGCTTCCTAAAACGTATTCCAGCAGTGAAAACACACGTTTCGACAAAGACTTTGAAGGAGCAAGCAAAAGCCTAGTGGCTGAGTGTTCCTTTTGAGAGAAAGACATGCATTTCGTCCTTCTGGAATGAGTTTTCAGCCAGGAATTCGTATGCATTTTGTACTGTGCAGAAAGTAGCTACCTGCTCGGGAGTTGTGTCATAGAAGCACCTTTCTGGAGGAGCTTATTGCAACATTCATTGTTTGGCTCAGTTCTTTAGGGTTGGTTTTGGAAGGTCTTTCAACTTTGTCCAAATCCTGCTTCGTACGAAATTTTTTCACAGCGCTGTTTCCAAGTGTCCACAAAGAGCTGGTGCTTGAAACTGTCCACATGTACATCTCCCATACTGGTGTGCTCGTTCCCCTACCTGGATTTTGGTTTCCTCTTCTTTCTTTGAAATGACAAGCCTTCTTTCTGTATGCTACACACACCTTGTAGCAGTTTCACTTTGCAGCATGTTGGTCTCCCCAAAATGCTGAGTATCCTATGTAGAGTGTGTCATTCTACAGCACTGAATACACAACTTAGAGCTCCTTTCAAAGCAGACACACAAACACATCTTTTTGTGAAAGTCTTACTTCAGGTCCCTTGGAAAATATATGGGTTTCTTTGAGAACATGAAGTCGATTACGCTTTTGCACTCTGCAAAGAATAGAAGTGATCTTTTGTACATGCCCGTCTGAATTTCACTGCAAAATGCCCTTCTTTTCTGCTTTCTTGAACATTCCCAAAGCATCAGGTGAAAGAGCGTGTTTGAGGAAGAGTGATGCAGTGTGCGTTTTCCTGGCTTTCAAGTGAACTGGGAAACATACTCCTTGTGTTTCCACATTGTCTAAGAAACAACATGAGTCTTGCAAGAGATTGAAACAATGCATCCTAAAACGTATTACCGCAGTGAAAACACACGTTTCTACCAAGACTTGGAAGGAGCAAGCGAAAGAATAGTCGCTGAGTGTTCTTTCGGAGAGAAACACAAGCATTTGTTCCTTCTGGAGTGAGTTTTCAGCCAGGAATTCATATGCGTTTTGTACTGTGCAGAATGTAGCTACCTGCTCTTGAGTTGTGTCATGGAAGCACCTTTCCTGGAGGAGCTTATTGCAACATTCTTTGTTTGGCTAAGTTCTTTAGGGTTGGTTTTGGAAGGTCTTTCAACTTTGTCCAAATCCGCTTCGTATGAAATCTTTTCACAGCGCTCTTTCCAAGTGTCCACAAAGAGCTGCTCCTGGAAACTGTCCACATGCACATCTCCCATGCTGGTGTGCTCGTTTCACTACCTGGATTTTGGTTTTCTCTTCTTTCTTTGAAATGACAAGCCTTCTTTCTGCATGCTACACACACCTTGTAGCAGTTCCAGTTTGCAGCATGTTGGTGCTCCTAAAACGCTGTGTAACCTGTGTAGAGTGTGTCACTCTCCAGCACTGAATACACAACTTAGAGCTCCTTTCACCACAGACACGCAAACACATCTTTTTGTGAAAGTCCTACTTCTTTTCACTTGGAAATGTAAGGGTTTCAACGAGAACATGAAGTCAATGATGCTTTTGCACTCTACTACCAAACGAAATGACCTCTTCTACATGCCCGTCTGAGTTTCAGTGCAAAATGCCCTTGTTTTCTGGTTTCTTGAATGTTCTCAACACATTAGGAGAAAGAGCGTGTTTGAGCAAGAGTGATGCAGTGTGCGTTTCCCTAGATTTCAAGTGATTTGCGAAACATACTCCTTAGTTTTCCACATTGTGTAAGAAACATGAGGTTTGCAAGAGATTGAAACAATGCTTCCTAAAACGTATTCCAGCAGTGAAAACACACGTTTCGACAAAGCCTTTGAAGGAGCAAGCAAAAGCCTAGTGGCTGAGTGTTCCTTTTGAGAGAAAGACATGCATTTCGTCCTTCTGGAATGAGTTTTCAGCCAGGAATTCGTATGCATTTTGTACTGTGCAGAAAGTAGCTACCTGCTCGGGAGTTGTGTCATAGAAGCACCTTTCTGGAGGAGCTTATTGCAACATTCATTGTTTGGCTCAGTTCTTTAGGGTTGGTTTTGGAAGGTCTTTCAACTTTGTCCAAATCCTGCTTCGTACGAAATTTTTTCACAGCGCTGTTTCCAAGTGTCCTCAAAGAGCTGGTGCTTGAAACTGTCCACATGTACATCTCCCATACTGGTGTGCTCGTTCCCCTACCTGGATTTTGGTTTCCTCTTCTTTCTTTGAAACGACAAGCCTTCTTTCTGTATGCTACACACACCTTGTAGCAGTTTCAGTTTGCAGCATGTTGGTCTCCCCAAAATGCTGAGTATTCTATGTAGAGTGTGTCTTTCTACAGCACTGAATACACAACTTAGAGCTCCTTTCAAAGCAGACACACAAACGCATCTTTTTGTGAAAGTCTTACTTCAGGTCCCTTGGAAAATATATGGGTTTCTTTGAGAACATGAAGTCGATTACGCTTTTGCACTCTGCAAAGAATAGAAGTGATCTTTTGTACATGCCCGTCTGAATTTCACTGCAAAGTGCCCTTCTTTTCTGCTTTCTTGAACATTCCCAAAGCATCACGTGAAAGAGCGTGTTTGAGGAAGAGTGATGCAGTGTGCGTTTTCCTGGCTTTCAAGTGAACTGGGAAACATACTCCTTGTGTTTCCACATTGTCTAAGAAACAACATGAGTCTTGCAAGAGATTGAAACAATGCATCCTAAAACGTATTACCGCAGTGAAAACACACGTTTCTACCAAGACTTGGAAGGAGCAAGCGAAAGAATAGTCGCTGAGTGTTCTTTCGGAGAGAAACACAAGCATTTGTTCCTTCTGGAGTGAGTTTTCAGCCAGGAATTCATATGCATTTTGTACTGTGCAGAATGTAGCTACCTGCTCTTGAGTTGTGTCATGGAAGCACCTTTCCTGGAGGAGCTTATTGCAACATTCTTTGTTTGGCTAAGTTCTTTAGGGTTGGTTTTGGAAGGTCTTTCAACTTTGTCCAAATCCGCTTCGTATGAAATCTTTTCACAGCGCTCTTTCCAAGTGTCCACAAAGAGCTGCTCCTGGAAACTGTCCACATGCACATCTCCCATGCTGGTGTGCTCGTTTCACTACCTGGATTTTGGTTTTCTCTTCTTTCTTTGAAATGACAAGCCTTCTTTCTGCATGCTACACACACCTTGTAGCAGTTCCAGTTTGCAGCATGTTGGTGCTCCTAAAACGCTGTGTAACCTGTGTAGAGTGTGTCACTCTCCAGCACTGAATACACAACTTAGAGCTCCTTTCACCACAGACACGCAAACACATCTTTTTGTGAAAGTCCTACTTCTTTTCACTTGGAAATGTAAGGGTTTCAACGAGAACATGAAGTCAATGATGCTTTTGCACTCTACTACCAAACGAAATGACCTCCTCTACATGCCCGTCTGAGTTTCAGTGCAAAATGCCCTTGTTTTCTGGTTTCTTGAATGTTCTCAACACATTAGGAGAAAGAGCGTGTTTGAGCAAGAGTGATGCAGTGTGCGTTTCCCTAGATTTCAAGTGATTTGCGAAACATACTCCTTATTTTTCCACATTGTGTAAGAAACATGAGGTTTGCAAGAGATTGAAACCATGCTTCCTAAAACGTATTCCAGCAGTGAAAACACACGTTTCGACAAAGACTTTGAAGGAGCAAGCAAAAGCCTAGTGGCTGAGTGTTCCTTTTGAGAGAAAGACATGCATTTCGTCCTTCTGGAATGAGTTTTCAGCCAGGAATTGGAATGAGTTTTCAGCCAGGAATTCGTATGC
Source organism: Miniopterus natalensis (assembly GCF_054644295.1). Taxonomy (NCBI): domain Eukaryota; kingdom Metazoa; phylum Chordata; class Mammalia; order Chiroptera; family Miniopteridae; genus Miniopterus; species Miniopterus natalensis. The sequence goes on along the minus strand of NW_028270009.1, from coordinate 2,377 downwards.
ATTTTGTACTGTGCAGAAAGTAGCTACCTGCTCGGGAGTTGTGTCATAGAAGCACCTTTCTGGAGGAGCTTATTGCAACATTCATTGTTTGGCTCAGTTCTTTAGGGTTGGTTTTGGAAGGTCTTTCAACTTTGTCCAAATCCTGCTTCGTACGAAATTTTTTCACAGCGCTGTTTCCAAGTGTCCACAAAGAGCTGGTGCTTGAAACTGTCCACATGTACATCTCCCATACTGGTGTGCTCGTTCCCCTACCTGGATTTTGGTTTCCTCTTCTTTCTTTGAAACGACAAGCCTTCTTTCTGTATGCTACACACACCTTGTAGCAGTTTCAGTTTGCAGCATGTTGGTCTCCCCAAAATGCTGAGTATTCTATGTAGAGTGTGTCATTCTACAGCACTGAATACACAACTTAGAGCTCCTTTCAAAGCAGACACACAAACACATCTTTTTGTGAAAGTCTTACTTCAGGTCCCTTGGAAAATATATGGGTTTCTTTGAGAACATGAAGTCGATTACGCTTTTGCACTCTGCAAAGAATAGAAGTGATCTTTTGTACATGCCCGTCTGAATTTCACTGCAAAATGCCCTTCTTTTCTGCTTTCTTGAACATTCCCAAAGCATCAGGTGAAAGAGTGTGTTTGAGGAAGAGTGATGCAGTGTGCGTTTTCCTGGCTTTCAAGTGAATTGGGAAACATACTCCTTGTGTTTCCACATTGTCTAAGAAACAACATGAGTCTTGCAAGAGATTGAAACAATGCATCCTAAAACGTATTACCGCAGTGAAAACACACGTTTCTACCAAGACTTGGAAGGAGCAAGCGAAAGAATAGTCGCTGAGTGTTCTTTCGGAGAGAAACACAAGCATTTGTTCCTTCTGGAGTGAGTTTTCAGCCAGGAATTCATATGCATTTTGTACTGTGCAGAATGTAGCTACCTGCTCTTGAGTTGTGTCATGGAAGCACCTTTCCTGGAGGAGCTTATTGCAACATTCTTTGTTTGGCTAAGTTCTTTAGGGTTGGTTTTGGAAGGTCTTTCAACTTTGTCCAAATCCGCTTCGTATGAAATCTTTTCACAGCGCTCTTTCCAAGTGTCCACAAAGAGCTGCTCCTGGAAACTGTCCACATGCACATCTCCCATGCTGGTGTGCTCGTTTCACTACCTGGATTTTGGTTTTCTCTTCTTTCTTTGAAATGACAAGCCTTCTTTCTGCATGCTACACACACCTTGTAGCAGTTCCAGTTTGCAGCATGTTGGTGCTCCTAAAACGCTGTGTAACCTGTGTAGAGTGTGTCACTCTCCAGCACTGAATACACAACTTAGAGCTCCTTTCACCACAGACACGCAAACACATCTTTTTGTGAAAGTCCTACTTCTTTTCACTTGGAAATGTAAGGGTTTCAACGAGAACATGAAGTCAATGATGCTTTTGCACTCTACTACCAAACGAAATGACCTCCTCTACATGCCCGTCTGAGTTTCAGTGCAAAATGCCCTTGTTTTCTGGTTTCTTGAATGTTCTCAACACATTAGGAGAAAGAGCGTGTTTGAGCAAGAGTGATGCAGTGTGCGTTTCCCTAGATTTCAAGTGATTTGCGAAACATACTCCTTAGTTTTCCACATTGTGTAAGAAACATGAGGTTTGCAAGAGATTGAAACAATGCTTCCTAAAACGTATTCCAGCAGTGAAAACACACGTTTCGACAAAGCCTTTGAAGGAGCAAGCAAAAGCCTAGTGGCTGAGTGTTCCTTTTGAGAGAAAGACATGCATTTCGTCCTTCTGGAATGAGTTTTCAGCCAGGAATTCGTATGCATTTTGTACTGTGCAGAAAGTAGCTACCTGCTCGGGAGTTGTGTCATAGAAGCACCTTTCTGGAGGAGCTTATTGCAACATTCATTGTTTGGCTCAGTTCTTTAGGGTTGGTTTTGGAAGGTCTTTCAACTTTGTCCAAATCCTGCTTCGTACGAAATTTTTTCACAGCGCTGTTTCCAAGTGTCCACAAAGAGCTGGTGCTTGAAACTGTCCACATGTACATCTCCCATACTGGTGTGCTCGTTCCCCTACCTGGATTTTGGTTTCCTCTTCTTTCTTTGAAACGACAAGCCTTCTTTCTGTATGCTACACACACCTTGTAGCAGTTTCACTTTGCAGCATGTTGGTCTCCCCAAAATGCTGAGTATTCTATGTAGAGTGTGTCATTCTACAGCACTGAATACACAACTTAGAGCTCCTTTCAAAGCAGACACACAAACACATCTTTTTGTGAAAGTCTTACTTCAGGTCCCTTGGAAAATATATGGGTTTCTTTGAGAACATGAAGTCGATTACGCTTTTGCACTCTGCAAAGAATAGAAGTGATCTTTTGTACATGCCCGTCTG